>NW_025779020.1:0-60775 GCF_021130785.1 Homalodisca vitripennis | reverse complement strand
TTTTTGTGGGTAAAGAGGATATAAGAATGACATGAGGGATGTTGACGGGACATGGCATGTTCCCTAAGGAAACATCTTATGAGGGTGGACCTTAGCCAGACTGACAAATGCAGATTCTGCGGAGAAGAGGAGGAATCAGCAGAGCATATTTGGCTAAATTGTCCTGCCATATCAAAAATTCAGAAAAGATTCCTGGGAGTATATCTCCTCAGCCCCAAAGACATAAGAGAACAGGAGCACTCAAATCTGATTGGATTCTATAAAAGTCTCAGATTCTGAGGACACAAATATAAGTAAGGGAGGCGCAAAGGTCCATTTTAGGTTTAAGCGCGGGGACAATTCTTCTTTTTACCTCAGGTAAAAAGAAATAATGAGAAAAAGGTATGCCATTAATCTAGCTAGAACAATTTTTTCCAGGATTCTGGAGAAAGTGGAAATGAGAGAGATGGGTCTGTAGTTTTTTAACATTTTTAGTTGGCCCTTTTGTGTTTTGGGTATACCTTACTAATTTTTTATGGCGGACGAGAATTTTCCTTCTTGAAATGATTTATTTATAATACTAACTAAAGGTGATATTACAATTCTAGTAAACAATTCTTTTGATTGACGATTCCATCTGTGGTAGCACTAGGCCTGATCATTAGATCAGGTTGTTTGGTGGAGGATAATGAGTATGTGGTGGCGAATGAATTCAATAATTATTTTGGTAGTTTGGTAGCTAAATTAAGAATTGAATCATTTGGAAGTGATTTTTGTTTTTTGAGGACAATCAAGAATATGAAGTGTTTTTTAATAAAATGAAGATAAATTATTATGAAATTCTTAAAGTGATTTGTAATTTGCACGACAAGCGTAGTTGCGGAACTGATGGTATCAGTATAATTACAATAAAGAGAAATTTAAACATATGTGCTCCTATAATGTGTAATATCTTTAATAAGTTGCTTGAGAAAGGAATATTTCCTGATAAATTTAAGATTGCGTGTGCTGTGCCTATTTTTAAGGCTGGTGATGGTTATGAAGTATTTTCGTATAGACCTGTCTCTCTTATAAATACGATGGGTAAGATTTTTGAAGCGGTTGTTAAAAATAAATTACAGTTGTATTTTCTTGATAGAGACTGGTTTTCAAAAAATCAGTATGGGTTTTTGCATGGTAAAGGTACAGATCTGGCCATACAAAAAACATGTGGAAAGCATAACTGCATCAATGGATGAGCATAAGTACACTGCTGCTGTGTATTTGGATTTTAACAGGGCTTTTGATTCACTCTATATTGAAATTTTAATTGTCAAGTTAAAAAAATATGGGATCGAAGGTATTTTGAAATCAAGTAGTTAAGATTAATGGTGTATTGAGTGATGTGTTGGAATTACAATATAGAACAGCACAAGGTGGTGTTCTTGGCCCCTTGATATTTTTAATTTATATAAACGACTTGTTATTCCTTTCATTAGAATCTTCTATTTTTGCTTATGCGGATGACACAGCACTGGTATGCTCCGATTTTAATAGAGACATTCTAAGGAAAAATTTAAGTAAGGATATGGAGACAATATCACAATGGCTAATTAAAAATAAGCTGCTGATTTAACACGTCTAAGTCAAAATGCATTTTATTTTTTCATTATGAAAAATCAAAAACTGATCTCGAAAACAGATTTGATTTTAGGTGTCATGAGCGTTTGTGTACATATTCATGTGAATGTAGTAGTATTGAAGTTGTAAACTACACTAAATATTTGGGCTTGATCATAGATCACCACTTGAAGTGGGATTCACACGTAGGCTACTTGAATGGAAAGTTGAGGAAAATTAATTACTCCTTATATTACATGCGAGAGTTTGTTAGACGAGATCAATTAAAACAGGTATATATTGCATGGTTTGAAAGCACTTTGAGGTATGGTATCATCCATTATGGTAGTACCTACCCAAGCGTGCTACAGGCGGTGATAGTAAGTCAGAGACACACAGTCCGCAATGTGTATCAAATTAGAAAGATTGATCGGGTAAGTAATTTATTTTCAGAAAAAAATATCTTAACGTTTTGTCAATTGTATTCATAGCGAGGGCCATGAGCCGCTTGGTGGCCCAGTGCAATGCGCGGTTTCAAGATTCAAACCATAGATGTCAGAAGTGCATATTACCTCAATGCTTAATTTATTTGTGTATAGTTTTTAAGATATATTTATTTGTTTGTAGTTTTGTGGTGTCTGGTAAATTATACATTTATTGTTGATTCTTGTTACATTTATAATAAGTGTGATGCGATACAGCAGATACCCTTCCACTGGGCCTGCTTGGTCAATAGTTAAAATATGAACAATGCTCATCTAGAAAAAGGAGCAGAGATCAATCGGTCGGATATAGATGGCAATTCTCACATTAATATGGCAGTGTACATAAATTTCAAAGAAGTTGTTGAGCTGCTGCTCACCAAAGGAGCGGATGTGAACACCCAAGACATGGAAGGAGATACACCTCTTCACTGTGCCACTAAACAAGGGAACCTGTCAATGGTAGAATAATTCACTTCAACTCAAAAAGAGTGCTGAATTATCTCCTACTTTAACAGACAAAATTTACAGAAGTACTGAAACACAGACAGACTTTACTGAATCTTCAGCTCATGGTTCTAACTCCTCTCTGCTCCTCGAAATGACTAAAATTAAAATAAGGCAGGATAGAATTGAAAATGCATTTGAAGCCCTCCAAAACAATACACAGAACACTAAATCAGTCATAGAAAATAAGCAGTTATCCTATGATTTGTTTGATACAAATACTACTACTTCACCTAATTATACACCAACAAAACGTAAAAAAATTAGCTCAAGAAACAGAAAGAATGTTTTCAGCATTTCCTTACAAGCAGCTAAATATATGAAAAAAATGCAATACTTGAACAAGAAAACTTGAAACACAAGAAATCTAACATAACAAGCTCAGTTGTAAATAGTAGTTCTCTCCCAGATGTTGAAACAAGATTGGGCGTTGTCTCTGAGCTTAAAGCTTTACAATCAGCTTTGAAACTGGGAAATAAACCCCCAATGTTTGCAGTCCCCTTGGATAAAAAAGAGTGTCTTGAAGCCTTTTATGAAAGTAATTTTGAACAATTCTTGAAAAGAAACCAAATAAAAGACAGACCAGCTACGGGGCACTTGTCTGACACCAAGCACGTAGGTGTTTGCTCAGTAACAGGTGACATTGTATTTGAGTCTACTGCGTCAGGTGAATTAGATACACCAGTTCAAGAACCATGCCACCAAGAGACTTCTTTTTTATGGAAGAGCCCATTAAAGAAAAGCAGAGAGAAGTTTACTCAGAGAAGACGTCTTTTCATAAATTCAAGATGGACACGTCAAAAAATCTAACTGTGCTACACCAAAATGTTGATAGGATTGGCAATAAGATTGATAGATTCAATCATCTTCTGCATTCTTTATCACCAGACATTGTTGTGATTACTGAACATGGACAAAGCGACAACCTAATCACTAACACCAGATTACTTGGCTATAGTTTGATTTCTGCCTTCGGGAGAAGAAATCGGCCAAAGGGGGATGTCGCAATATATAAAAAATGTACCCTAGAAAACGAAACTGCTAATTTAAACGTGGAATGTAAAAGTCTACCATTGATATGTGAGGTAGCAGGAGTATCCATCAAGTTGAGTGGCAAAGAAATTCTATACATTCTAGGAGTATATCACCCTCCTATAAAACGCCAAGAAACTATCGTTCGAGCACTTGAGCTCCTGTCAGATATACTGGGCTCATTTCCATCTTCAGACAAGGGCAAGGTACTTCTAATAGGTGACATCAATATCGACAACTTGCAGCCATTGCCTGAAAGAACCCTTTTCAACGACCTTATGGCTTCACACAGCCTGACGAGGCTTCAACTCTCAGCAACTAGGATTACTGCATCTTCACAAACATCTATTGATGCCATATGTACAAACGTCAGTACAAATCTTATTAATGTTGATATAATGCATACGGCGATCTCAGACCACACTTGTCAGCTTTGTCACCTCACTTTCCCAGCAAGACAACGAATAACAGAATCTTCTCTTCGTCGTCACCTCAATGCAGAAAATTTGCACAACCTAAAACAAAATCTTGCAGCTGAGAACTGGATTGGAGTTTTTGGTTCAGACAATGCAGATGGCGCATATGAGTCTCTCATTCACACTCTAACTTTTAATCTAGATATATACTGCCCCCTGAAGAAGTCTAGACAAAACCGCAACTACAAAATATCTGCATGCTACGACGAAGAAGCAAAGCTATTGAAAGAGGAATTTTTGGAGGCTCAAAGGAAGTAAATCCTGAATAACTCAGACAATGATAAACAGACTGCTGTTCGACTAAAAAAAGCCTACGACTTAAAACTTAGGTCTCTAAGAAAAGAAAATAGCGCATCTGTCATTAGCCGATCTATGAATAAAAGCAAAGCTGTTTGGAAAATAATCAATGGTGAGAGGAAATCGTCCAAAGAGTCTTCTGTAAATGCCATAAACCTTGAAGTAAATGGAAGAGTGGTAAATAATGCTACAGACATAGCTAATCACTTCAACAGATACTTTACAACAATAGCAGATGAAACAATTAGAGTAAATAATAGCAGCCCTTCTTATAACCAAGCTGAAACTACTCACACAATCCCTGTGGAACAAACTATACATATCCTGAAACCCGTATCAATTGAAGAGCTTGCAATTACAATAGATTCATTGAAGCCTAAATCTTCAACGGGAGTGGATGGAATCTCAGTTAAAATACTGAAAGCAGCCAAACATGAACTTCTACCACCCTTGCTTCATGTCATCCAGCTGTCGTTGGCCCAGGGTGTGTTTCCACAAAAACTAAAAACCGCCAAAGTTTTTCCTCTTCTCAAAGAAGGCAGTAAAGATGAAATAGGGAATTACAGGCCCATCTCATTAATCCCCACTATCTCTAAGATCCTCGAGAGGATTGTTCTATCTAGAATCCTTGAACACCTAAATATCAACAATCTTCTCACTGATAGACAACATGGTTTTGTAAAGGTTAGGTCCACTCTCACAGCCTTGGTGGATTTGTTTGAATTTATTGTGGATGGCATAGAAAATGGAGATAGTGTTGTGGGCATTTTTGTTGACATGAGCAAGGCCTTTGATTGTTTAAGCCATGACATGATTGTGACAAAATTACACCATCTTGGTATCCGAGATACGGCACTGTGTTGGTCTCGATCTTATCTTTCTAACAGAAACCAAGTGGTTGAAATAGCTCAATCCATCAAAGGCATCAGATCCACATCCAGATCAGACTCTCGGCCCATGGTGAGGGGGGGTTCCTCAGGGCTCGGTCTTGGGCCCACTCTTGTTTGTGCTGTCCACCAATGACCTGCCTGCAGTGACGGAGCCTTATTGTAGGGCCATCATGTACGCGGACGACACCGTCCTACACTCACTTCTCAGAAGTCTGTTGAAAGCCTCGAAATAAACGCGTACATTGGCCTGAATTTGGCGGTGGACTACTGTACAAGGCATGATCTTGTGTTCAATGTTTCCAAGACCAAGCAGGTTACCTTTGGCACCAAGAGGGATGAAGTCTCAAACCTTCCTGACATCGATGCTGTCACTTCAATTAAACATCTCGGATTACACTTGGATGGAGATCTTAAGTGGAATGAGCACATAGATGTTCTCTGTCAAAGGCTGTCCACAGCTGTCTTCGCCATTAAAAGAACATTATCTGTCAGCACAGAGGAGGCAGCTTTAACAGCCTACCATGCCCTTTTTGAGAGCCTCATATACTATGGAGTTTCGGTATGGGGTGGAACCTCTGCACATAACTTACAACGAGTTCTAATTTTACAGAAGAGAGCCATCCGAACCATAAAAGGAATGAAAATACAAGATAGTTGCCGGCCAGTCTTTAAACATCTGAAGTTATTAACCGCTGTAAATATATATATCTTCCAGTCTACAACACTAGCTTGTCTCCTGGGAATAAATAAGCGACATCAGGATGTTCACACACACTGCACCAGACATGGAACTGACTTCAACCTGCCGGTCCATCGCTTGAAGCTCTTTGAATCAAAACCTTCTTACGCAGGTGCAAAATTCTACAATGCCTTTACCCGCATCCTTGAAGGTCTTGGAGCTGGAAGTTTTTAGGAGGAAATTAAAATCTTGGCTGGCAGATAGACCCTTCTACAGTGTCAATGAATTTTTAACCTGGAGAGAGTGACCATGGCAATTGGCAAGCAAATAGACTCTTTTCTATATATAATGTAGCCTACATGACGCCTGTTTCTATCTTGATGATAGCAAATAAAGATTTCTGTTTCCTGTATATTTAATTGGTATTGCTTGATATTTAATTTTCATTTTATTGCTTGTTTGTTTATATTGTTTATTGCACGTTACTCTCTTTATATTTTATTGCTTGTTTTGTTTAAATAGTTGTGACCGCCAATGACTTGGTAGTATTTGTAATCTATGGTTATAATTTTCACTCTACATACAAATTTGAAACTGTATTTGCCTCTATGAATGGATTTAAAAGTGTTTTTAATTTCACTTTGTTATTATAGGCTAATAAGTTAAATTCATTTACAGATATGGCAATCAAGAGTTCATCACTGATTGAAGCTGTGAAAAACTGCAGTATCCAAGAACTGCAGTGTCTGCTGGATAAAGAAAAAGAAGACATTAATGTGGGTGATGAGTTTAAGCGAACCCCCCTACACTTCGCTGTGTTGGGAAGTTTTGAACAAGGTGTGACCTTACTACTAGAAAGAGGTGCCCAAGTGAATGCGTGTGATGCGATACAGCAGACACCCTTCCACTGGAGCTGCTTGGTCAAAAGTCAAAATATGATCAATGCTCTTCTAGATAAAGGAGCAGAGATCAATCGGTCGGATATAGATGGGAACTCTCCCATTAGTATGGCAGTGAACATAAATTTCAAAGAAGGTGTTGAACTGCTGCTCGCTAAAGGAGCGGATGTGAACACCCAAGACATGGAAGGAGATACACCTCTTCACTGTGCCACTAAACAAGGGAACCTGCCGATGGTAGAAATGCTGTTAAATAATGGAGCCAATTTAAAGCTCAAGAACAACAACGGTGAAACGGCTTTGCACGTAGCTGCCTGGACATGTAAAAGGACTCTTATAAGGTTGTTGTTATTGTACGGTGCTGAGGTGAATGCCCAGGATCACAATGGCAGCACACTTTTACATCTGATCTTAGAGAGACTGCCCTTCAGTGAGAGTGGTGTTGTGGAGGATTTACTCGACTGGGGAGCCTCTCTGACTATCACAAATAAGGCTGGAAAGACACCTTTGACCTTAGCGTCCGATCCGTCGGATCGTTTTAAAGATTGGAGTAAATACGTTCTTTCATTTTTCAGAGCTTTGACTATAGACACCAAAGTAACGTTTCATGTACATATTTTAATTAGACATTTTATTAAATTGCAGTGTGTTAATTTACGACTCGCTTATAAGTCAAGTTACATGACCATCTACTCTCAAGGGGGATACAAAACATTATGTGACAAAGAATTGGCAAGGTTGAAAACAACCAGATTTGGCAATCAATCGGTACTTAATGTGTTTTCCACATATGAAGACCCTACATTTTTATCAAATGTTGAAATGCGTGAAGCTATATACTCGTCTGAGTTTGAAACAGAGTTCCCGTTATACAATATGCTTATGAGAGCAATGTTCAGACATGCTGAGAAACGTGTTCATTTGTTCAATGCTGCTCAAGGTGTTCTAATCCACGTGATGAAAGCACCTTATGAAATTTCAAGGAAAATTTTTTGCTACTTGTCTAATGAAGACCTTGTGAACATAGTAACTGCTGGTAATTGCGTTTTAAAATTGTAACAAAACGATTATTTGTGTAGATTACAGAGTTGTATTTACACAGCATCATTGCCCTTGTGAACATAGTAACTGCTGGTGATTGCGTTTTAAAATTGTAACAAAACGATTATTTGTGTAGATTACAGAGTTGTATTTACACAGCATCGTCGAAAGTCACGTATATTTTCATCATGATCTAGTATTTTGTAGTCTAGTATTTCAATTTATATTATATTTCTGATTTGAATGTTGAATTGTGCAGATAAACATTGTTTATATCTAATGCCTTAGTATGTATTAACAGTTACCAAGGACTAGACAGGTTATTTTATCCGTACACTTAGTGCTTCTTGTTACACATGATTTCCTATGCAGTATCTCCATTTAATAAAGGTAACCTCTTTTTTTAAACTGTATCTCAAATAACCCTGAATTAAATTATAGTATTGGAGGAATCTCTTTCCCGAACCACATCATAATTGAATATATAAATTTAAAGGCCAGAGAGTTGGAGCTTGCTAAATACGTATAACACTTCATGAGATTCGAAAACCACGACATGTCCTGAGATGTCAGTAGCTTCTGCAGAACTTTTCATTTCCTAAGGTCAATGGACATCAGAGGTCCTGAAGTTGGAAATCACAACTAAGTGAGCATAATTGTTGCAAAGTATCTCAGTAGTTGATTTAGTCATTTCTTTTTGACACTAAAATATTGGGAGTCGAAGAGTAAAACAATTTCCAATAGTTAACTGGGAATCATACATGGATGATTCCATGGTATTGGTTTAAGGTTCTGAGAACTATGTAATTATTGCCATTAACATACATAAATATCTCATAGTGAGCCATAAAAATATGCTCAAAATATATTTGCTTGAGTATATATATATATATATATATATATATATTTTTTTTTTGTCAATTGATTGTCAATTACACTGTAGATATGTGAATATTAATTCAATTATTTATTTTAAACACTTTAATGTACACAATAAATTTTTAACTTTTGTAAGATTGTGTTATTTCTTCCTACTTTAGAAATAAATGAATTTATACTGGGAAAGTTCACCCAAACAGGGAATCCATGTGTCATCTTAAGCTTAGCAAAATGCTGGATGGTGTACAGATTATACCATCCAAACCATGTTATGGTGTACAGATTATACCATCCAAACCATGTTATGGTGTACAGATTATACCATCCAAACCATGTTATGGTGTACAGATTATACCATCCAAACCCCATGTTATGGTGTACAGATTATACCATCCAACCCATATTATGGTGTACAGATTATACCATCCAACCCATGTTATGGTGTACAGATTATACCATCCAACCCATGTTATGGTGTACAGATTATACCATCCAAACCATGTTATGATGTACACATTATACCATCCAAACCACGTTACATCAATTCCTGCTTTGAAACATGTGCTATACATCAGTAGGCAGGAACAATAAAAACAAAAAACATTTCTCCCCTCTTGTATTTCTAACACCCTCTTACATGTTGCATATACATTCCTTTCTTTATTTGTAATAATTTACAGTTATTTTTAATGTATTAATCTCAAAACCGTGTCATGTTCAATCAGGTCAAACATTATTTGTTTGGTTATGTACCTGTTAACAATTTAAACCTTTAATCACCAAAAGTAAACTATAAATTACTTGCTTTATTAATTAGTTGGGTTAACATTGAGCTACTGTTATTGTGCTAACCTATGACATTGATACTGGTACTGAAATAATTTGCAAGTACAGTAGTACTTTGTAGTCTCTTTTTCAGTATTAGTCCAGTATTAGCATCAGAATTAGTCAAGGAGCAGAGAGCCAATTTGTATTGTATTAGCATACAACCTGATTTTTGTTGAAATCTACAGAGAACTTTGCCCTAAGAAAGGAGTCGATCAACCGCCTCGTGAATATTGACGGAGGTCAGAATAGGAGGGATCAAAAGCGTTAAAAATGTGAAATGCTTAACACATGTAAAACAAACAGTTAAACATGTAAATAAATGTGACATCATTGTCTTTACTTTTACGATGGTACAACAATCTTTTATGCGTCTCAGTTGCTTCTAAGTGTATCAAACCAAAAAAATCTCATGAAAAAAGCTTCATATTATTAACCTAACATTTCGACCTCCACCAAACTTAACACAGCTGACTTTAAATTTGTTTTATAGAATTCCTCTATCGATTTAAAGAATGGTTGGCGCTTATACACTGCAAATTGACTTTTAGCTTTTATACCATACTAGCAGTTGCCCGCGGCTTCGCACGCAATTTCCTGTTGAAAACAGTACACTATATTCACTTATTCTTTTTCTATCACATTTTAAGCATTGCTGAGATAATTGATAGTCGTTCCTTCGTGAGCCTTTTGGGCGCATTGTGAAGGTGGTACATATTCCTGCCTCTATCATTCGTGGTTTTTGCTAGGTGTTGATAAGTTATTCAGAACAATATATGTATATGGATGAATCTCGGTAAACTAATTAGGTTATAAAGAATCAAATTCAGTCTGTTAAAATTACTTTTCTGTCTAAGATATTTCCAGTATTATTTAGGAGTGTGCCTTCAAGAAAATGTATCAAAGAAACCCAATTTCGATCATAATGTGTCTTCTTTCAGCTCTTTTCATTTAACTTTGATGTAACCAAATTCGATTACCTTATGTGCAAACATTCACGGACTTGTACAATGAGGTTATTTTCATAATAGCGTTTAATAGTATTTTCATTGCATTAAATAGTTTATTGATCATTGGTGCAATCTGAATTTAAAATTAGGCAATGACGTCCTCTATGCAACCTGCATTACACTACTGATCAAGCACTTTACAATAAACATTTTCGGAAATTTAAATGTAAACAAATGTTTCTGCCTCTTTGGTGAACTTCAGCTGAAAGTATTATCAGTTGTTAAGTATCAGTTCGCTTTGTATTACGTGTCGTAGCGCAGTCTGTCGGATCAAATATAAAACACTCCAACATCAACAACAATTTATAATTAAAAGATTAATTAAATCTATGTTTCCCTCTCTAAAAGTATGCCTATGTTACTTCCAGGAACGTGTAGAATCACTGTACAAAATGTCACGATGTTTCGTGCATTGGTTCCAGAGTTATAACGGAACATACAAACACACACACATATTCACATTTATATATATATAGATATGCATTGTAAGTAACGTATGTAAATAAATTAGTATATTACTCAACAAATTGGAACAATTAATTTACTTTTTAATCGCATAATGTGATCCTCATAATTTAATTAATTGCTTTCCTCTAATTGCAAATAAAATGAGAATATCCATGAACTTGAATTTGTTTTTCCGCATAAAGCATAAAGTGTGACGAGAAAAGTTAGTTAGATTTGTGTTTGTGCAGAAAATATGCCTTCAATATGTTTCTATCAAGTTTTTAAAATCCACCACAATGGATACATATAACATAGAGGGTCACTCTGACAATTTTAAGATACCAGCAGAAAGTGCATACTGCAATAATATAAATAAATAAAAATGCCTTTTATTTCCAAGCGTTTCTCAGTACAAGACTGTTTTTCAGAATAACTTAGGTCAATCATTATAAATATTTAAAATAGGTGCAACAAACAATATTTAACAAGTACACACTAAACTTAACAGTAACTAAATAATGAACTAACTTAAACTACATGACTATTTTTATAAAAATCCTTTACTTTTATTCTAAATGAATGTAGTTTTACTCATTTGAGGTTTTCGAGGAGGTCGTTGTACAATTTTGGGCCGAAGTAAGAGAAGCTCCTCCTACCCAATTCCAGGTTCACTTTTGGAAAGTGTAGCAAGTGCGTGACGTGACGGGTTCTGTATTTTGAAACCTCCTCCCGGGATGAGCCTCCCGCTTAAGTACTGTGGCTCTACGATAGACAGAACCTTGTGAATTAAAATACAGGTCTGTATCCTGCACACAGCTTCCATCAGCAATAGGCCAACAGCATCTCGATAAGGAGAAACATGATCAAAGCATTTCAATTTGAAAACAAAACGAATTGCGGAATTTTGAAGCTTCTGGATTCGCTCCTGGTCTCCCTTTGAGATACTGTTGCCATAAGCAGGATAACAATAGTAAAACACAGAGAACACGAAAGCCTGCATTAATTGCAGCCTTGCAGACTCCGGCAGCAGATCCCTAAACCTGTAGAGACCCCTTAACCTGCCAATGGCACGCTGGATGGTATAAGTGACATGGTTGGAGAACGTAATAATCTTATCTGATTAGCCAAGTTTCATTAGTACCTGATAGCATCTTGGGTTCTGCAGTGTACTTATGTCGTCTGTTCCGAAAGATCAGTTTCGTGAAGTTATCAAGAGAGCATTATCAAGCTGTTTATCTACAATTTTAAACTCGGTTTGAGTCAAAAGGGGTAAGGTACTTTGAACATCTAAAAATTGGCTTTGGCAGTGAAGAACCGTAGCGTGCTACTGTTTATAAATGATATTTGGAATATTGTAGTCATCGTAATTTGCTTCAATACGTTCAGAAAGGCTGCACTACACTGTCATTCAAGATATTGTTGAACGTGTGCATGCTATGATCCAAGAGGTCAGACATCGTACTTATTTAATGATAGAGGGAATAATATTGTAGTATATGATTATCTTTCTAAATTAGATCTAAATTATATTCGAAATATTGTAGTCATCGTAATTTGCTTTAATACGTTCTGAAAGGCTGCACTACACTGTCATTCAAGATATTGTTGAACGTGTGCATGCTATGATCCAAGAGGTCAGACATCGTACTTATTTAAAGATTGCGGGAATAATATTGTAGTATATGATTATCTTTCTAAATTATATTTGAAATATTGTAGTCATCGTAATTTGCTTTAATACGTTCTGAAAGGCTGCACTACACTGTCATTCAAGATATTGTTGAACGTGTGCATGCTATGATCCAAGAGGTCAGACATCGTACTTATTTAATGATTGCGGGAATAATATTGTAGTATATGATTATCTTTCTAAATTATATTTGAAATATTGTAGTCATCGTAATTTGCTTCAATACGTTCAGAAAGGCTGCACTACACTGTCATTCAAGATATTGTTGAACGTGTGCATGCTATGATCCAAGAGGTCAGACATCGTACTTATTTAATGATTGAGGGAATAATATTGTAGTATATGATTATCTTTCTAAATTAGATCTAAATTATATTCGAAATATTGTAGTCATCGTAATTTGCTTTAATACGTTCTGAAAGGCTGCACTACACTGTCATTCAAGATATTGTTGTTGAACGTGTGCATGCTATGATCCAAGAGGTCAGACATCGTACTTATTTAATGATTGCGGGAATAATATTGTAGTATATGATTATCTTTCTAAATTATATTTGAAATATTGTAGTCATCGTAATTTGCTTCAATACGTTCTGAAAGGCTGCACTACACTGTCATTCAAGATATTGTTGAACGTGTGCATGCTATGATCCAAGAGGTCAGACATCGTACTTATTTAATGATTGCGGGAATAATATTGTAGTATATGATTATCTTTCTAAATTATATATTCGAAATATTGTAGTCATCGTAATTTGCTTCAATACGTTCAGAAAGGCTGCACTACACTGTCATTCAAGATATTGTTGAACGTGTGCATGCTATGATCCAAGAGGTCAGACATCGTACTTATTTAATGATAGAGGGAATAATATTGTAGTATATGATTATCTTTCTAAATTAGATCTAAATTATATTCGAAATATTGTAGTCATCGTAATTTGCTTTAATACGTTCTGAAAGGCTGCACTACACTGTCATTCAAGATATTGTTGAACGTGTGCATGCTATGATCCAAGAGGTCAGACATCGTACTTATTTAATGATTGCGGGAATAATATTGTAGTATATGATTATCTTTCTAAATTATATTTGAAATATTGTAGTCATCGTAATTTGCTTCAATACGTTCAGAAAGGCTGCACTACACTGTCATTCAAGATATTGTTGAACGTGTGCATGCTATGATCCAAGAGGTCAGACATCGTACTTATTTAATGATTGCGGGAATAATATTGTAGTATATGATTATCTTTCTAAATTATATTTGAAATATTGTAGTCATCGTAATTTGCTTCAATACGTTCAGAAAGGCTGCACTACACTGTCATTCAAGATATTGTTGAACGTGTGCATGCTATGATCCAAGAGGTCAGACATCGTACTTATTTAATGATTGCGGGAATAATATTGTAGTATATGATTATCTTTCTAAATTATATTTGAAATATTGTAGTCATCGTAATTTGCTTCAATACGTTCAGAAAGGCTGCACTACACTGTCATTCAAGATATTGTTGAACGTGTGCATGCTATGATCCAAGAGGTCAGACATCGTACTTATTTAATGATTGCGGGAATAATATTGTAGTATATGATTATCTTTCTAAATTATATTTGAAATATTGTAGTCATCGTAATTTGCTTCAATACGTTCAGAAAGGCTGCACTACACTGTCATTCAAGATATTGTTGAACGTGTGCATGCTATGATCCAAGAGGTCAGACATCGTACTTATTTAATGATTGCGGGAATAATATTGTAGTATATGATTATCTTTCTAAATTAGATCTAAATTATATTCGAAATATTGTAGTCATCGTAATTTGCTTCAATACGTTCTGAAAGGCTGCACTACACTGTCATTCAAGATATTGTTGAACGTGTGCATGCTATGATCCAAGAGGTCAGACATCGTACTTATTTAATGATTGCGGGAATAATATTGTAGTATATGATTATCTTTCTAAATTATATTTGAAATATTGTAGTCATCGTAATTTGCTTCAATACGTTCTGAAAGGCTGCACTACACTGTCATTCAAGATATTGTTGAACGTGTGCATGCTATGATCCAAGAGGTCAGACATCGTACTTATTTAATGATTGCGGGAATAATATTGTAGTATATGATTATCTTTCTAAATTATATTTGAAATATTGTAGTCATCGTAATTTGCTTTAATACGTTCAGTAAGGCTGCACTACACTGTCATTCAAGATATTGTTGAACGTGTGCATGCTATGATCCAAGAGGTCAGACATCGTACTTATTTAATGATTGCGGGAATAATATTGTAGTATATGATTATCTTTCTAAATTATATTTGAAATATTGTAGTCATCGTAATTTGCTTCAATACGTTCAGAAAGGCTGCACTACACTGTCATTCAAGATATTGTTGAACGTGTGCATGCTATGATCCAAGAGGTCAGACATCGTACTTATTTAATGATAGAGGGAATAATATTGTAGTATATGATTATCTTTCTAAATTAGATCTAAATTATATTCGAAATATTGTAGTCATCGTAATTTGCTTTAATACGTTCTGAAAGGCTGCACTACACTGTCATTCAAGATATTGTTGAATGTGTGCATGCTATGATCCAAGAGGTCAGACATCGTACTTATTTAATGATTGCGGGAATAATATTGTAGTATATGATTATCTTTCTAAATTAGATTTAAATTATATTTGAAATATTGTAGTCATCGTAATTTGCTTCAATACGTTCAGTAAAGGCTGCACTACACTGTCATTCAAGATATTGTTGAACGTGTGCATGCTATGATCCAAGAGGTCAGACATCGTACTTATTTAATGATTGCGGGAATAAATATTGTAGTATATAATTACCTTTCTAAATCAGGAAGGGGGAGGGAGGGAGAGATATATCACGAGTTGGTACACTGAATAATATTGCTTCCCAGAAGTTCTCCTGAACATAAAGGCACCACAGAAATGCCTCTTCTGATACAAATACTTTGGAGCTTTTTGGCTGAAAAATCAAAATGATGGTCCACTCTCTTTATTTACCCAACCTCACCAAGTGCGACTTCTGGTTATTCTTCAATACGAAGAAACATTTATATGCTTGACACTTGATGGTAAGATCTACAAATACTTTGACTCCATTTCAAATTGTGTACCTGGTTGCTTTTAACGAGTGGAAAATTTGAGTTCAAAAGTGCATTGACGCTTGAGGGGATTACTTTGAACATCCTAATGTTTAGTAAGTAGCACAAAAACTATTCATATATCTCAAAACTTTCTGAATTTTTGATTACTGGTGCAAAATTATTAGTCTTAATTGTGAAGGACAAACATTATCAAAGTTTTTTTAATATTTTCAAACCGTTTTTAATAGATTGTATACAGCAACTTGGTTTTTGAAAAATGTGATCTTTCCAAACCACAAAGTTATCATAGCATTAAGGGAGATGTCTCGTTTTAAATGATATAGTTAATACATACCCAAATGCTTTTTAGCTTTTTTATACAGTGGATATTTTTTGAATATTTAAACTATGAAGCTTAAATTTTTTCTAAATAACCCATAAAAATAGTGAAAAAACTAAAAAGCATTTATTAGTTATTTCTTTTAAATGCAACACGTTTCATAATTCTATGTCTAAAAATAATTGTGTTAAAGTGCCTGAGGTTTAATAATGTTCTTATGGGGAAAGACTGAAAGTTATTTTATAGTGTTAAAACAATAGTGTCCAGGATTCAACAACATTACAGAGTATTGGCAGTCTACCAACACAGATTGTTTAAGGTATGTACTTTGTAAGTAAAACAAAACCTCTTCGTCAAAATAGTATTATTATAAACAAACTTTAAAATACAATGTTTCAACAACATAACAAAAACGTACTTATATATAATGTAAAAGTACATGTTTTGTACTTTTCAAAGCTTGGTCAAACATACAAGTTAAACTTAAGTTATTGATATGTCTGAACAGTTCTATACATTCTTAATCCTAATTTAGGAACAATAGTATAATATTAAAAGCTCTTACTGGGCATACGGTCTAAATCTGTAATGCCAACTAAATTATCAACTACAAATAATACTTATAAACAGCTAGCTGGGAAAAACATAGTAGAATTAAGTAGTGTGTTAGAAAAAAGTAAAATCTTTTATATGGTTGTAGGATAAAACTGACTCTTTTTAACTAAATGGATGTGTTTTTTTCCAACTGTTTCATGGTGCAGTAATTTTATTTCCATGAGGATAAGAAAATCTCTAATACAATCACAGATCAATTTGAAAGTTCTTTGTTAAGGTCTTATAAAAGTGAGAAATATATAAAATAAATCAAAAGATTTAAAATCCGCATCCACTTATACTTATATGTTATCCAGGGATAACTATTTGGATGCTTATTATACTCAAACTACTACTCTAAAACGCTTCGCAGGAGTTAAAATTAGTAATAGTAGGTATAAATTAATGTCACAAGTGGAGCTCCCCAAAAAATTTTAACAACTTTACAGTTTGCATTTATTTAATGGATCAATACTCAATTAATTAAGCTTCATTGAGTACTAATTGGTAACTGAATAAGGACACTACCTACAAAAACCAATTTTTCACTCTAATTTATTATTCTTTAGTTCATTAAAAATGTCCGTTAATGGAATCCGAGGTACAAATTCCTACAACTGGAACACTTATATCACTACTATTTTTATAACAGTATAAAATTGAATCATCTTGTTTCATCAGTACAATTGTAAGCGATACACAGTTAAACCTTTGCTGCCTTTAAGAATACACCAACCGTGGCATTTATTTGATTTAAGTTTTAAGTACAAAATTTTACTTTTATCACTGGAAACCAAACACAACATATATTTTTTTAAACACCATACACTGTATAAGCTGAAGATATTCAAAATTATATTGCAATGGAAACTTCTTAAAAGCGAAACTACACCAAAATGTTTGCTTCCATTAAGTAACAAAATTAAAATTATTATTTTTGTATTTCAGTGTAAAAAAAAAAAAAAAACAACAAGCTTTGTACACATACAAACTAGATAACCACTACAACAAAACACTATTAACTAAAAAATTAAGTATTTTACTAATAATTGACTTAAAATTAAATAAAAGCTGAAAACTGGTCACTTACAACATTGTACTACATAATTGGTGAAAGTTATCACAGTTATGTTTATTAAATATGTGGTTATAACGACCATTTGTTGTTATGTTGGCATTATTTATCTAACATGGCTTAAGGGTAAATAACCTAAATACAAAACTTTGGAAATAAATATGGTATAAACTTGTTTTTTAATATAGTGGCACTTAGGAATTATAAAAAAATGTTTTTCACACCTCTACGAATTGCACTAGCACTTCAGGCTGCCAAGTTCCTTGTGATAACACTCCATCTGGAAGACATCTGTTGGTGATAGAGAAGAGGTAGCCTCTAGTTGCTTATCTTCGACACAGACCGGTGAGTAGTTGAAAGAAAAACCGACTCAACTGAATACATTCTGGTTGTGTGAACATTCACTGTCTTTTCTTTTCGGCCCGGTCACCGTGGTGCTGTTTGGGTGGTTCTGGATGCTGGCAAACCATCTCAGGAGAGAATGTGTGGAGAATGGCTGCTACACTTCTATGTTTCAAGTCCTCTGCAAAAAATACAATTTTCCATTATATCAATATCTGACAATTTTCTAAAACAAGCATCTTAATAGGATAACGGGGTGAAGGAGAGCATACTGTTTCGTTTGAGTTAACTTGTAACAATTCATAAAACATCAAAAATTAATCACGGTTACTGTACTGAGAAGTTACAATTTAATACACATATTTTAAATTTGTAAATATCCAAGGTGTGTTCAAAAAGTAATGGGAATATTTTAGTTTTTGGGGGTATGGAGAGTCCCATTGTCAACTCAGTTCTTCAGGGGAAGTCTCCGTTGGATATGAAGCTATCTAAGGTCATTCCGGTTTTCAAGAAAGGCAGTAGGTCTTCGCCTCAACAGTATCGTCCCATATCAATATTACCAACCATCAGCAAAGTCTTCGAACGTCTCAATCATGTTAGACTAACAGACTTTCTAATCAGAAATTCCATTCTGAGTGACACCCAATTTGGATTTGTTCCTTCTAAATCCACCCCGATGCTATTGCCCAATTTTCCAAATATGTATTTACTCTCATCTTAACAATCAGAATCACGTAGCTGGTGTTTTTTGCGACCTCACGAGAGCGTTCGATACAGTTAACCATCTGAAACTCCTTAATAAGCTTGAACTCTACGGCATCAGAGGTTGTCCCCTGCTGTGGTTCAGGTCCTACCTTTCAAATCGTTACCAGAGTGTTCAGGTTACCAACTACTTTGGTACGGCACAGTCAGATTTCGTTGAGGTCTTCATGTGTATTCCTCAAGGTTCTATCTTGGGACCTCTTCTCTTTGCCTTGTATGTGAACGACTTAAGCTCTTGTGTCCCTGAGACTCGCGTCACTCAATATGCTGATGACACCACGGTCATTGTTCGGGCAGACTCTTCAATAGCAATAATTTAAATCTTCAATTAAAAAACGCTACAATCGAAAAAAATGAACTCTTGGTTCATTCGCAACAATTTATTCCTCAATGTTGACAAAACATCCATTCTTCACTTTCGATCTCAGACAGTTTCTAAGGGTTTTGTTGCTTTAGACAAGGTTGACATCATTGAGGTTGATTCAGATTGTTTTTTTTGGGCGTCCATATGGATGCTGGTTTTTCTTGGCATCAGCATGTAGAGGCCCTTTGCTCTAAGCTCAACTCTATATTGTTTTCCTTAAGATGTCTTTCCAATTTTCTGAAAAGTAGTGTACTGAAAATGGTATATAATGGTTACTTTTCCTCTGTAATGTCATATGGCATAATGTCATGGGAACTGCTTCATCTTCTCTGTTACAAAGAGTATTCAAATTGCAAAAGAGGGCTATTTGTTTAGTGTTTGGGTTGAGGGGCCCTGGAGAGCTGTAGGAAAGTGTTTCACCAAGAATGTATACTAACCCTCCCCTCTATTTTTATTTATTCCTTTTCAATTTACACTTTTAAACACATTACCGATTTTCCTACCCACAATCATATATATTCCACCAGAAATAAGAATAGTTTAACAGTACCCCACCATAGTAATAATATGTTCTGCAAATCAATAGAATATTTAGGACCTACAATTTATAATAGATTGCCAGAAAGACTTTCTTGTAAAAAACTGTTTTTACTCACTCTCTGAATTTTTGTGCCCCATCCAACCTTACAAGTAAAAATATCATTAGTACTGTTTTTCAATATATTTTTAATTTGTAGTTTTACCACATATAACAATAACTTCAGTAAGAATATTTTTAGTATTTAGTTATTTTATACATATTGACCATTCTCGATACATGTTAATGTCAATGAGAAATAAATGATTTTGATTTGATTTGTCAAGTTTTTTTATATTACTTTGTTACTTGTATTCCTGAAGTACAATAAAAGTTACAGCTGCATTCATGGTTCACTTTATCAGTATCAACTGCTAAGGTTAGATTTGTGTCATGAGCTCAGTGATTTTCATTTTGACTACACAGGTAAGAAATAAAATTATCCAAAACTCATGAAAATTTTCAATTGCATTTGTTGTCCCTTGTTGATTCAACAATCCAAACTAAACATTTCAAAATTATTTTGTTTAACTTTTGATGATTGCCAAGTCTACACTTACCTAGTGACAAAGTTTTCGTTTTGGTAAACTTTGCTATAAATTTTAATTTTACTAATCTTAACTCATGAGTATCCTCTCCAAATTCAATATTCAGTAAATTGTTTTTGAAAACTTTGTCGTCTACTAATTCTGCACATACTGATAAAACTCAATTTTTTGTTTGAGCTTGTGGATAACTTTTTGATTACTATACTATTTTTAATACATCACATGGGGCCCTAACTGGTTTTATTTTAGAAATATAGTTGGTAAAATGCATATATGTACGTTACTGTCATCAGTGATAAACATTTTTAGGCCTTCTACACAATTAAAAGTGGGAGTTATCTTATTTACAATAAAACCACATAAATGTAATAAACTATAATAATAATGTTGCAATACGAGTACATTCTTCTATTTCAGTCACCCATTATTACATTTTGTATTATGGTGTGAAAACTTAAACAATTAATCTTTTCAGAAGACTGCACTTTGTTTCTGAACATAAGATTTATCAAGGTTACTTGAAACTGTTTTACATTATGGTTATCATTATGTCCTTCCTGAGATCTTCTGCATGACAACAGTTGGAAATGGTCTTGAGAAAACATATGTTAAATATATTTATTGCATCAGGTACGAACATGTAAAAGTACATCAGACAGGGCTTGTGCCCATTGAGTGATGTGGGTAAGACGTGGGAGCTGTACCTCACTGAGGCATCGCCTTAGCACAGGTGCGAGAAAGAAACCCATATTGTTTATATCGATGTTAAATACATTAAAAAACCAGAGTCTGCATTCAAATCAAAAATTTTTTTGTCGCAGAGTTGAGAAAAAAGGTTTGAGGCTTACTCACCATGGGTCATAGCAACTTGGTAAGGAGTCTTCTGCTTGGAGGAAGGGCGTAAGGTGAGGTGTGCACCGCGTACCAGCAGCCAGTAGGTGAGTGAGGTGTGACCTTCACGTGCGGCCAGGTGTAATGCGGTGCTACCTTTCTTGTTTGGCTCACTCAGATCACAACCTGCAGTGTCAGAGATTACAGATCACCTTTTGGACATCACCTTATTTAAAGGCCTAAAAGGTGACAACATAGCTATGTGGTATTTCTCACCAGAAGCCTCACTTTCAGACCATTGTTTCATTAGGTTCGACCTAGAGGCGGGAGTAGACATAAACGTGACACATAGGGTTCCAAAATCTACTAACTGGAGGGATACACAGAGACCATAGCAGAAGTGTTGGTGAAAATAGAACCCTAAAAAATAACCAGTTTGAACTGGAAAGGTAGGCCCAACTGGTAGAAAAGGCCATATAAAGGCCTATGAGAAAAAACTGCCCCCTTAGAAAAAATAGGCTACAGAAATATGTGCCTTGGTGGACAAGGAGGCTAGAAACACTTAAAATCAGCTATAAAACTCTTCAAATCGGCAAAAAGAACAGATGAATGGTTCCTTTATCATAATACCCTACATAATAAATACAAGAAAAAATTAGGTAAAATAAAAGAAGAACTTTGTGAAACTTTTGTAAAAACATTAACAGTCTACCAAAGGGTGCCAGACTTCAAAACACCCTCCTAACTGACCATTCTAACCCTCTGGGGTCTTTATTAAAGGCTAATGGCATCCTAACGGTGAGCAAGAAGAAGACATTAGAATTGTTGCTGGAGATGAACTTTCCAGTTGGGGCTCTCGGCACGAAATGAGGATTTCTCTTCTCTGGTGGAGGAGAGATCCGGTCGTGAGGTTGCAAAATCCAGAAGAATCAAAAAGAACCTTCACACGAGAAAGGTTTAAATGGGCGATAACATCCTTCAAACTACCAGGGGCGGATGTAGTCTTTCCGGCCCTTCTACAAGAGGGCTTGGATATTCTCTTAAATAACCTTAGAACTCTGTTTAGAAGCAGCAGTGCCTTTGGATTTCTTCAAAAGAACTGGAGGATGGCACTTTTGGTGTTTTGGGTGGAAAAAAGGTAGAGGACTCGTCTCAATCTAACTCATATTTTTATGCAGATTAGCGTAACCTCCTTTATGGTGAAAACTATGGAAAAAATAAATAAATAGACATACAGGATGAAAGATTACTGGCACACACATTCAGTCTATATAAACACGCATATATTGAAGGAAAATTAACTACCACCACTCGTCATATTTTAGTGGAGGTGGTGGAGGACACCTTCAAAGATAAGGAATCCCTAGTCAGTATCTTTATGGACATCGATGGAGCTTTCGACTGAGTAGCATATGATTCCATGGAGGCAGCACTGGAAAGGTTCAATGTTCCATCAGATGCTGTGGATAGTAGTTCTACTACTAAAAGTCGACAAGTAAGTGCAAAGTTTGGAGATGTATTGGCCACAATCACAGTCAGGAAAAGATGCTCTCCTCTTGTGGGTGATGGTGGTTGACAACCTCTTAGTAAAAGCAGAAGAAAGGGGATAAATCTACAATGCTGTGCTGACAACCTAGTGCTTATGGTTAGGGGAAGAAATAAACGCACGTTGGAAGTCTCACTCAAGATGCCTTAAACTTTATAAACATCTGGTGTCATGGGGAAGGTCTAAGGATTAACCCATCAAAACCAAGTATAATAACCTTCACCAGAAAAAGGGAAATTGGTTGCACAACCTTTTCTGGAAAGTACTACAATAAAATATTCCAATGTAGTCGAGTATCTAGGAGTGGTTCTAAACATATGGCTAACATGGAATCCATATATAGAAAACATTTTATCCAAAGTGACAAAGGCCATAATAAAACCAATGGCCACATATGCTGCTCTAGTGTGGTGGCCGAAAGTAGAGAACAAAAAACAGCTGCCAAGAGGCTAAAGAGTCTTCAAAGGTTAGTTTGCGTTAGCATCACCGGGGCAATGAACTCCTGTCAAACTTTGGCACTTGAAGCGGTTCTGGGATACTCCTCTGGGACAGGAGGTGAAGATGAAAGCCGCATTAAGTGCATTAAAGCTTCTGAGTAAACAGTTGATTAGGCCTACTTCCTCAGAAGGAAACATGGTAATAATGCAGGAATTTCTTGAGGCTGAAATAATAACCTACGCATTAGAGAGTATGGTTAAGATATACTCCTTTGATAAACCATATCTAGGCTTTACTGAAGATAGACATAAATTGAGTAATAAGGATACTTTACAAAGATATCCTGAAGTATTAAACAGATCGACCACACCTATATTCAAGGATAGGGTTTGGTATATGGACCAGGAGTAAATTTAGTATTGCCTCTGGGAAAACACGCCACAGTGTTCGAAGGGGAAGTCATGGTAATAAAATCATGCACCAGAAGGCTCATACAAATGAGACCAAAAGGAGCAGAATACTTGATACTTTCAGATAGTCAGACAGCATTAAAGGCACTTGACGCCTGCTCCTTTGACTCAAAAGCAGTAGGGGAATGTAAGAATGTACAAGCGGAAGTAGCAAAGAGGAACGACATTACATACAGTTGGGTGCCAAGCCATGAGGGCATTCAGAGGAATGAAAAAGCAGATACCCTCGCCAAAATATGTACAGAAATCCTTCTGGTAGGGCCAGAGATAGGCTGTGGACTAGCTTTCTCCTACAGTGAAGCTCTAGTAAGAGGTTGGAAAGAGAAGATTAGATCCTTAACCTGGAGAAAGGCCTCTAGGCATGGGCAATCTAAAATGTTTATCTCTCCTTATGAATAAGGGTGGTCTGATGTACTTGAACAAAGCAAGGTGAGAAAGGAGGATATACTACTGGTATTAGGGATGTTGACAGGACATGGCCCTCTTAGGAAACATCTGATACCAGGGTCTGGTGAATTGCTTCATTTTGAAGTGATAAGTAAAGTTTTTAGTACAAGGGACATTTTGAAGGTTGTTAAAATAGATAGAATGGAACTATGATTGTTTTTGTACAAGAAAGATAAGTTGCAGTGAGATTTACTAAATTTATATTGATGTGTTCAAAAAATAAGAAAACATGTGCTAAATATTCCATATGGGAGGGAAGCTGTCTCTAACAATTTTTCATTCACTACACCTTATAATTCAGCTTATTATAACTGGAGAGTAATGGAGTATTCAGAATACATACATTTTTACATGTAACAAATATGTTATTTTGTTCGGAAACTAGAGTTAGAACACTGAATTTATTTTACTTTTAAGTATAAAAACAGAATCTTTAAGCAAAATATGAATTGTTGTTACAGCATGAATGTTAAACTTTATATGAGATTTAATTTATTATGTAAAACATATATTCTATGCACTTAGGCACAATCTATGGAGGATATAAATGACTATTCTGTCAGTGCAATATGACTTTCTACTGCTGTATTAGCTGAATGTAGTGATTATTTCGATTACCTGCTTCATGGAGGAGATTCAGAACACTTGGGTCCCATACTTTGTTCTTGATAACTCGGTACGCTGCCAGTAAAATAGGAGTTTCTCTACTAATAGTACACGAATGCAAGTCCGCTCCTGTAGAAAAATATTACATTTCGATAAAGTAAGTAATTTATATACAATTATGCTGGTTCTGGAGAAAGCCTAATATACTGCTGGGCAGAGCAACACGTAGGAGGTCCAATGAGTATTCGCAGACAGCCACAAAAATCTCAGGGGAGACTAATAAATAATACATTACATTTTTTAATACAATAAAATAACAAAACCAACTTTTGTTTGGACCTACATATCAGACAAAACATTACAGTATAAATGAATAATGAATAAGTTATTTCCAACAGCACTATATAATAACAGTTTACAAACTTGGAAATTGAATGACCATGTCACCAGTACTGTTTACCCAGCAGGGATCACTTCTGGCTGGTTTATTACCTTCCAGTTGAACTTACCACACTGGGTACAGCAAAAACCGATGTGTCACTTAAATCTGGGGAATCTTATGGATGTCCAGGAGCAGGACATCACTAAACGCAAATGTCAAGACTCTGGGATGCAAGGGTAGTTCTATAGGTCTAGTCTACTGCGGGAGATGAATGTTGGAGTTGGTGGGGTTCGTTCCTTAAGTATCAGAGGTTCTTGTTAGCCTCAACAAGGATGTGCCACTCACTGCCTGTTTTGACTGGAGAGGATGGTTCAGAGCTGGCGTCTCCTTCTTCCGGGGGAGATGACTTTGAGATTAGTGACCTAATTCTTCCTCATGGATCTCGGCAGGAGAGGCGGCCCCTACCCCCAAACCTTACCCATCCTGAATATACTGTCACTCCAGAAGCAGCGCTAAGGTTCTTATAGGACTAAGTACAATTTATAAGCTTCTTGTCCTAAGAGGGAAAAAATCAGTACTTTTAGCCAATATTTATAAAATAAAACTGAAAATACACATTCATGTTGCGTCTAGCACACACAGTTAACCAAACAAAAACATAAAGATGCTCTCTGCAATGTTTGTTTTTAAAAGCTTCATATAAATAAATTGGGTATAATCCATTTGTAAACATTGAACATTTAAGTTTGTTTCAAATAAACATAATACAATTGATTATGGACCTAAATGTTGTTGTAAACGTAGCAAATAATTAAATTATACTAACTGATTACTTGATTAAAATATTCTAAATCATGTTAAGTCAGCAGCCAATATTTTAAAACTTACTAAATCTATTACTTTGCCGTCTATTATAAGGTATATTATTAAAATATTTATGATTATTAAAATAATTATAGGAGTGCCTAAGTATGGATTTCTTCACTTTAAGTTCTCTAACATTGCCTGCAGAACAGCTCCTTGTATTATGATAGTATAAAAAAAATTATTTTCTGCATTACCAATTCATTTGTTAAATAGACTTAGAACTTTAAAAACAGAAATCTGTTAGAAAGGTAGTATTTCAAAGTTTTTTTTTTTCACAGTGGAAAAAGCTTCCCCTAGCCTTTTTTTAAACAATAATACGTAAAAATAATTTTTACAGGTTTATAATTTTCATGTTTTAAAGGTGTTCCCAAAGCAGATAATGCCATACTGCAATCTTGAGTGAATAAATCCAAAATAAATCTTCATAATGATGTTTCACAGAAATTTCTTGAAAAATGGAACGTTTGAATGGATGAATTTATTTTTTCGTGTAGAGATAATATGTGTTCTTCCCATTTGAGGTTGCTATTAAATATTAGTCCAAGATATGTAATGCTTATACATTTTGAATTGTTACACAATTGCATACAAATAAATTATAGTCAGCGGAATGTAATTTTATTTGAAAGGGTAAGTAGTTTAACAATTGGGTCAAAATGAATCCATTTCGTTTCATTAACATGCATTTTTGTTTAATGTGCTCCGGTCTCTTAATAATTAAAAGTCATTATTTGTAGCTAGCCCGGACAATAATGACCGCTTTTGTGAAATGGAGAAAAGAGTTCTCTCCAGATAGGTGCACTCCCCCGCAGTACAAAAAAATCACAAAGGTAGTCTGCTAGATAGTCTGTCGATATTCCACTTCCCAATCTTCTCTTGACCATTTGCCAAAAACTTTCAATTGTTTTATTCACACAATTTGGTCATATTCATGGTCATTTACAATTTCTCTACAAATTAGTTACTTCTTTTTAATTGTTTACATTAAACATCACTTATAATAATAATAAGTTAAAAACCATACGTTAAATTAATATTGTAATATCAATTTCTTCATTTGATAAAACAGATCGAAACATTCGATGAAACAACCGAATAACTAGTGTAGGCGGCTTATTAAAGTCCACCCCAACATTAAACCAAAGTCATGAAAAAGGTTTCGCAGAATTAGACATTTGGAATCGAATCACATCTTCTACAAGGCAGAACGTAGGTGGTGTAATTGTTCTAGCTTTGCTAACCAGGATAGAAACAATGCTATTTGTTGGATTAATCCTTTACACTTGCATAGTACTGCTTTGCAAACTCTGTCATATTTAGTAATTTGTTTATGTCCTGAGTTTGAATATTTAGCACAGCTGATCATTAATAATTTCCTCTTCTTCAAATACAGGGTAGCGCATATGTCAGTTTCCCCCATAAATTGAGATATTTTGTTTTGATAGGTTGGTAAGAACGTTAACTTGGCAGCAACACAGATTAAGTTCATTGTTTGTTCCAGTGGCTAGTGTAGAGTGACGCTATCTGCATCTGCTATTTGTTTGTGTGTGTTTTTTAAATGTTTACAACCCAACAACGAGTTTACATCTTTCAGTTGTGGTGGAAGTATAATAAAAATACTGCTATAATAATAAAATTGAAGAATTTAGTGGTAAATATCCAGTGTGTCGCGATACCCTCTCAACAGTATATGCGGAAGTTAAATAAGAAATTTGAAAACACAGGAAGCGTTTTAAATACCCAGAAGTGTGGTCGTCCATGATCAATTTGCAATGAACACCTGAAGACAGTTTCCTCAAGCTTTTGTAGCTAGTCCCAGTAAATTGACTCGTAAGGCATCTGCTGAACTAGAAGAAGAAATATCAAGAAGAAGCGTGCTAAGAATGTTAAAGCAATTAAAATTTTACCCATACCATCCATCTTAACTCCAAGCACTTCACGAGGATGATTCCGATAGGCGATTGGAATTCTGTGAAACAATAATTATCTGCTCAGATGCTGGATCCAAATTTCTTGTGATCAATTTTGTGATGTGATGTGGAATTAAAACTCGAAACTAAATGGACCCCGATTAACGATGCCTAATTGATATTCATTCGCTCATCTGGCAACAAGATGGTGCCCCAGCATATTTTGGTATCCAAGTTTGAGATTTTTTTAAATGACACATTTAATGAATGCATTGGTCGCTGTGATACAATCTATTGGCCTGCACGCTCGCCAGACCTGACCCCATGTTATTTTTCATTGTGGGGTATTATAAAGGAGACTGTGTATGCTTAAAAACCGCAAAATCTTGACAAACTCAGAAACCTAATTAGAAATGCGTTTGAACTTGTTAATAACAATAAACCTTTATTGCTAAAAATTTGTGATTCTGTTCTCAATCGTTGTATTAAGTGTATACAAAATCAAGGTAGACATTTTGAACAACTGCTATAACATTGTATAGTATATATAAGTAATTTCATATAATGAATTTGTTTTCTTGCCTAAATGTGTTTCTGAATGAAATGATTAACCTATAACACCTTTAAAATTTATCTTCTGGGGAAACTGACATATATGTGCCACACTGTATGTCTAGATTGGCTGGGTATTGAACAACATTTGTATTGTTTTATTGGTGCTTGGAAATGTAATAAAGAAACCAGATTGAAATTGATTGAGCAGTGCTTCCACTCATAAAACAGGTTTTTTGGCCTTTTCTCTCAAAAACCAAATCTTCCCCTCATAATATTTACAGCCAGGATAAAAGAGAACCACTTCTGCACGTAAGTATTATTCTCAGGAAGATCAGTTACCAGTAATGACATAGGAACTAATATTGGATTATCCTAGGCCTCCCACCATATAATAATAATATGGTGAATAACAACCAATCACAAGGTATTGGTTACTTAAATTAATTTTTAATTAATCTGACAGTAATTTTTTGTATTAAAAAAGCCAGAAAAAACTAAAAGACGAAAACTCACCATTTTTCAGCATGTATCTAACTAATGGTGTGTTGCCACTCCAGCATGCCCTCTGTAATATTAGGACATAAAAACACAAAATAAGAACATGACTTACTTCATTTTACACTCCATAACTTAAAAACTAAACTTATTGTCATAATATGATGGTTACATAAGGAAATAATTTGTATTTTCAATGGTAATGTACAAGGTTTCCTTTAAGTTCACTAAAACAGAATTGTAAATCATTCAAACACCATTTTCTGCTATAAATGTTTGTGAATAATATATAAAAGGCATATCTCAAAAAGTAAGTTTTCAGTTATATCTCATCATGATCTGTTGTATTTGGTCTTCTCATATAGTGTAATTTGATTTCATTCTGTACTACAGATATATCAGAAATTATTGGGTTTGCTTCACTCAACCACTAAATTAGGCCGGTTGGAAAGTTCTTGTCTGTATGTTCGTGTAGGTTTCACCGCACATTATTTTGAGACCCAGTTTGACATACCAACCCACCAATGTCACTATTTTTAATAGTAATACAACTACCAGAAGTTTTTTGTTTTTTTCTCTTAGGACAAGAAGCTTAGAAACTGCACTTAGTGCTAAAAGGACCTTTGCGCTGCTTCCGGAGTGACAGGATATTCTGGATGGGTAAGATACAGGGATAAAGGCCGCCCCTGTCGAGAGCAATGAGGAAGGGTTTTTGGGTATTAATCTCAGCCATGTCTCCTTGGGAAAAAGGGGAGACCAGCTCTGAGACCGGTCTAAGCAGGCAGGGGGTGGCAAGCCATTTTGTCTAGGCTAGCAACAGCCCTTAACACTTAGGGAGCCCCCTCCAACTCCAACAACAGCCATCTCCCGCAGTAGACTAGACCTATTGATCCACCCTTGTACCCCAAAATCTCGACATTTATTATTAGTGATGTGCTGCTCCTAGACATTCATAGGGTTGCCAAGATTTAAGTGACACAGCCGGAAGTTAGGACTTTCACTCCACCTTTTAGACTGAAAGTAAGGTATGTCCACCCCGGATTGATGTATAATTGAGAGATTTATCATCAAAATTGGTATATCAAATAATAAGACAGCAGGAAGTTAGGATTTTTCACTCTTCTCTCCCTTAAACTGGTAGATAACAGTAGCTAGAAATAATTGATTGAGACTGGAAGTCCAAAACATATTGGCAACACCTGTAATAACCACCGGGATGTGGATTACTCAACTTCATGAAGTTTGCTACTGGAGGAATTAATGTAGTCATAATATCTTTTAACGAGAATTTCACAATTTGTATTTTCAGACACTATCTACTTTTGATCCTCTTGCAAAGTTTACTAAATTGAGATGTGTCCTTTTGTCATACAATTTACTAAATACAGAGTGCATTGTGAAAAGTAATGCGTATGATTTTATTGTGACGCGACTATATATCGCAGCACGCTCGGACTGGTCGGATAATATGGTGGGTGTTCTGCCCTTTCAAAAGCAACCGATCTCAGTTTGCTCCAAGGAGGAAGGTTGGTAGGATGTCTCTTTGCGTAGTCATTTTAAAATTGTCTCATGCCGCGATAGGGCGCTCGCTGGAAAAGCGGTGCACAATCAAGTTTTTTTGTGCGGCTTTGGAAGAATGTAATAGAAAGTTATCAAATCCTTCAAGAGGCCTTTAAGGAGGAATTTCAAGATAATACAGAAGGTGGCACAAGGCCTTCAAGGAGGGACAGGAGTAGGTTCACTGATGAGTCCTGTTCTGTACACTCAACAACTGCCCAGATTGATGAAAATGTCCAGCATGTTTAGAGTTCTAACCGTTGGTTTAAGTATCCACGCAATCACTGACACCCACCCTTAACTTGTTAACATTTGCGGTACATGGGATAGTGATGGAGGATTTGCAAATGCAAAAGGTCTGTGCGAAGCTTATGCTGAAGGTGTTGACGGAGGCACAGAAAAAGTTAGTTTTGCGCAGCGAAGAATTGTTTGAATTGATTATAAATGATCTCAACACCCCGCTTTATAGTGTATTCTCTAACCAGAGATAAATCTTGAACGTTTGAGTATGATCCTAAATCTAAGAGGCAGAGCTCCGAGTGGCATCATCTCTTCTCCAAAAACCCAAAAAACAGTGCACGAGAAAATCTCGGATCAAAACAATACTGGTTGTCTTCTTTGACATCTGAGGATTCATTCATTTTGAGTTATATACTGCAAGGACAATCTGTCAATGCAGCTTTTTACCTGGGAGTTGCTTAAGAGACTGAAACAGGCCTGAAATCAAAGTCATCTTCTAGCTCTACCATGACAATGCCCCCAGCCACACAGCCCTTGTCACCAACTACCTGACCCAAAACATGACCTCCGTGGTGCCCCAGGCTCCTTACAGCCCTGACTTGGCTCTGAGTGACTTTTTTGTTCACACGACTGAAGAGAGAGCTGAAGGAAAGCACTGGAAAGTCGGTGGGGAAACATCCAAACTCACGTTACAATGTTGTCCGAGAGGTATTCCAGTTGAGAAGTTCCAGGTTGTGTCAAAGTCCTTAGCATTTCAGTAATACATGATGAAATGAAAAATGTCTCTAATTATAGAGGTGAAGTTAGGATATAAAACTCTCTTCCATTTTAACATCATTTCTCATGCTGGGGGTCTATGAATTTCGAGAATGGAAGCAGGCGTAATTTTATAACCTATATATCATGGTTAACTCTTCAGGTGTTAAGAGAATTGCTCATGTATCTCTTATTTTAGTATTTGCACATGTATGAGCACTTCTGGTTTGAAAGAATTATATTTCCAACGTTAAGGTTGAGTTTGCTTTGTTTGGTCCCAATTAAGAAGATATGTCAAAGAGTGTATATTGGTACCATAGTTTATAATCAAGAAAACTAAATATACATTTCATACGTCATAAAATACATTCACCTTTTTAATTAAAACTTTTAATTTTCTTAACTAAATACACTCTGTGTCATCAACGCTTAGCAGAAATAGGTAGAAATAAGTAGTGCTTTTACTAGTAAGTTTAATTCTATGCTTTCAAGCAAATAATGTAAACAGTTTAACCCATTGGCTTATACATATTTTTTACTATCAGCTCAACTGGAGTTATCCTATTAAAAAAATGCTAAAAAAGAGTTTTGTTATATGTTTTATAAAAAATTATTTTTTCAAGTTATTTGTTTACATTTTATATCTTTGTGGATTAACATGAAATGGGCTTTAATAATAAAATAGATAGTGATATATTTGGTCATAATTTAAAAATAATAATGCTGTACAAACTAAAAAAGTTTTGGAATTTTTTAAAATTAATGTTTTTTTACTAAATACTGAAAATTCCAAGAATATTGATTTTTTTCTCTTGTAGTACACTAATATTCTTATAGTAACTTATTATTCATTTAAATTTCAATTAATTGTAGTATTGCAGTTTTTCTTATGTGTTACAACATTAATCTAATTTTATATATAACATTTGGTTGAAAAAGGAGTTTAAAAAAAAATTATTTAGATGGCGCTGCTGTAAACTTGTCACGAACCAACGGTTCCGTGATATAAATTTTGAGCCCAGACTAGCTTAGCTGTCATGGAACCGTTCCGTGATACAAGGCCAATGAGTTAAAAAGGTAGTTTAATTATTTAATCATATGATTGTTGGTGTCATTTTACAATGTTTACAAATGAACAGTTGGTTATATAAACAGGCTCTTTCAACCAATAATATGTGTTCGCTACAATGCATTTATCACGGGAATTTTCGCAACTTCAGAGGCCAGGAGGTGTGAGCCCTGATATTGGAGAAAAAAATCCTTCTTTAGTGCGCCTCTTAGGCACAATATAAACAAATGTACCAAATTTCATGTGGCCATCTTTCGTGGTTTTTGCTGAGCGTTGATGAATCAGTCAGTCAGGAGATCTATATGTTCCGTTTTCAACATTTATTAGTAGCAAACCAATATTATTAAAAATACCAGTTCCTATGCCAATCCATGCACTCACCAGGAAAGGAGTGAAGCAGTAAGGAGGCATGGGATGGTTGACCAAGGAGGGGAACTGATTTAGCAACAGGATACATTGCTTGCCTTGACACTGTCCATTGAAGCAGACACTTCCTGTAACATAACAATTACGGCACTACATTAAAAATTGCTTGACTTTCTCCATCGAAGCAGCCACTTCCTGTAAACTTAACAAATTACGGCACTACAGATATAATTGCTTGACACTGTCCATCGAAGCAGCCACTTCCTGTAACATAACAATTACGGCACTACAGGATACATTGCTTGACACTGTCCATCGAAGCAGCCACTTCCTGTAAACATAAACAAATTACGGCACTACAGGATACATTGCTTGACACTGTCCATCGAAGCAGCCACTTCCTGTAACATAACAATTACGGCACTACAGGATACATTGCTTGACACTGTCCATCGAAGCAGCCACTATCCTGTAACATAACAATTACGGCACTACAGGATACATTGCTTGACACTGTCCATCGAAGCAGCCACTTCCTGTAACATAACAATTACGGCACTACAGGTTCAGTGTACTCAAAAGGAAAGTAGTGAGGAGTAGGTAAGTATTCAATGGATAACGAAGGTGGGGAGGGGGTGATATAGTTGCAGGGAACGTGCTAGTTTGGTTTAATACAAGTAATTTAAAAATGCATACACACATGATTTTGTAAATCATAACTAGAAATATGATAATCTTTCCTAAATAAGGCAGAGCGTCTTGTCTAGATGTTATGTTTTTAGTGCCCAACTGTGTGGTAGAGTTTATAAGATCTACATACCATTAACTAAGAATTTAGGTCATGTATTAATTACATGTTTTCCTATACTGGTATACCTACTGGCAAATGCAAGTAAAAGTATACTGAACAAATTCAAATTTCTAGCTTGGTGTAACTGTAACAAAAGCGATTGAGAGGTCAGGATTCCATTAAAAATGTCAAATAGTCGCCTTTGTTTAGTGTCTACATTTACATTACATCATCCTTCCATTTCAACATTATTCTAGTCCATTAACATAATTGACATTTTAAATTCATGACAGTGTTAAAAATTAAAATGGGTGTGGTTCACTGAGTTTGTTATACCAATATAAGCAGAATATTTATAAAATTTTGGGCCCTGTTTACTGTGCTTATGTCCTTTGACTTCTCAACTTTCAAAACCATCAAATTTAAGTCATGTTTATGCTACGCATCCACAGTTTGAGTACTTCTCAGTTAGATGTATATTGTACAATATCCACAAGACCTAATCTTTGCAAGCCTGGCAATTTGGATTTATTAATGTAGAGACCTTAGTTTAATCAATTTAATAGTAGTGTTATCAAAAGAAACTAATCTTCTATAGCCTATTCATGTGAAATTTTAAACAACATATCTTAGGCCTAAATGAATTAAACAACAGTGTATTTGCCAAATCCCAGGCTTGCACTGAAATGTCTCTTACCATAACGATAAGGTTTCTTGCAAAGTTAACAATGTACTGGAAAAAGTTTGTTTCATGTCCAATGTTTCGTTTTAACCAAAACCTTTAAATATTTTTCTTCCCTACGAACCATCCTTATGTGACAATGAAAGACTTCAGCAGTCTTTCTCCGGTAACTACACAGGTACGTAAATGCAATACTAAATTTGAGTAGTTCAGCTTAAATGTGCCTCGCACACGTGATAGACTTACTACACATAACATAGCTAGGTAGAGAAGGGTTGGTTTCAATGTGTACGTTGAGTTAAGCTCCAGTTCACCTTTCCTCTTAGTTCAGCTTCTGGGGTTTTATTGTCCCATCTCGTGCACCTGATGAGTGAGACAATGACTCTTCATCTAGATTTCTCTATAATTTGTTTTTAGTTTTCTCTGATGTAACGAGTTCATTTTGAGCTTCTTCTTTGCCAACTTTTTATTGATCTCTTCAGATGAACATGACTCCAGATTCCAGGAGTCAAGTCTGTAACAGTGTCAGACCCCATATGCTGCACTTAGTGGAAGGTGAACTGGAACTTAACTCAACATTCACATTGAATCAACCCTTCCCACCAAAGCTATGTTATGTGTAGATATCTCTGTTGCTCCACCGTACTTAAAAATCTTGTCTATCACATCGTAGTACATTTTTCTCATCAGGTGCACAATTGTGTGCACTACAAGTTTTAGACATGATCTAAAAGCACAGTGGGAGCATCCGAGTTTTCTACACATAACGTAGAGATATGGTGGAAAGGATTGATTTAGTTGCAAATGTTGAGTTTGCTGGAAAATCCAACATAAGTCGTCCTCCTAAAAATATTCATTGGACACAATATTTTTCAGTTTCCAAATAAGAAAAAAAAACACAGAAATTCTTTCCGAAATGTCACTGATGTGCACTTTTCAATTTTAATTTAAAACCAAAATGTGTGCCAATAATTTAACTGAATTGTAATCTACATCTTGAGAAGTCTCAAAAATATTTCTTGTGTTTTTAATACTTCTATTACAAGTTCTTCGTTTCAACCTCACTCAAATAAAACAAGATGGACCTGTATACCCTATTATAGATTGCATGTTTATTAAGTCAGTTAAAAATTTTAAAATCCTGCAAGTAAATTTCCTTCAGTCCACAATTAAAACAGTTGTTATTTAAACTTAAAAACAATTCAAAAATCATCTTACGTGTTTAGCAGCTTACAGTACTATAAAATGTGACAGGCAGACTTATTAATTACTACCTACAAACAAATCAATTCAAACATAAAAATGGTATCAGTTTTAAAAATATTTTGAACTAATTTAGTTCTGTAACTATTACAAAATTCAGCACTTTGTTATTTTTGTTCAAAATAAAAAAATACTCAAGATTTTTTCTTTATAACCAATAAAAAATATATAAATTACTGTAAAGCAAAAAAGTCAGACTTCAAATACTTTTCAGCTCTTATTATTTTTATTTTATCATAGAATAATAGTATATGTCCTCATTTTACACATATAGTTAATATGCCTGTTTTCTTTTAAAGTGCATGCTTCAAAATTGTACGTTTCTCATAACTCTCGAATCAAAAGAAAAGGTGCAAATGTTTTTGAGGTTTAACATTTTACAGACTCTTTGTAGTTGTTTAACTTACCCCAGCAATTCGATGAACTTCGTACACATGTGTTCGTAACGACACATCAGAATCTGTGAAAAAACGACCTGTTTAAAGAACAAAAAAATTATTCCTAGTGTTCATAACTATTAAAAGGTTTAATAATAGTTGTTACTAGTTATTGATGCCAAATGATAAATATAATATTTGAGAATCACATATCAAGCCTGACTGAAATCTAAAGGTGGCTTGATTTATTTTAATATCATTCACCAATTTTTTTTACGTTATTATGTATTATACGTATTTTGTAGTATTAAAAAAACCAATTTATTCTAGTACATATTAAGATACATAAAAGGATGTTTTACTGCATTTTATTATGGATTATATTATATATAATCTTATATGCATATAAGATGGTGGAACCAGGTGAAGGCTGATATGGAGAAGATGGGCGCTTCAGAGGAAAAGATGCAGAGGACCGTTCAAGATGGAGGAGCTTTGTTGGTGCGGCTAAATATCACCTCCGATATACATGGGCCCCTGGGAGTAAGAGTAAGTTACGTATATGCATATAATCTTATATACATATATATATTTGATTTATAAAATGACCAACGATTATAAAAACGGTATGATTTACAATACCGTAATCTATCAAAATTTATTTTTTTGTATATAAAATCATACATTAAATTTTGTACAAGTGGCAATAGACTGATTTAATTTTCAACGAAGATTGAATTACAAAACGTACTTGCTCCGTTGGTACTCGAAACCCGTATCTCTTACTCGCCAAACGAGATACGGCAAAATCCAATTTACTCGTCAGAGACCAAAATATTTTGTAATTACAATGTGCTCTGCTACAAAATAAAACACAATCACAAGAATTGAGTGAATTTTTATCAAAGTGTAGGGAAAATTTGTAATAGTTCACAATCTGTAAAGTAATAAAAACTTACTAATTACACTGATTATCCTGGAAAGTAGCATAACATTATAAAACAAACTCAACAGCAAATACGGTACTACAAGGATAATGGTCTATCATGTAAGAGTATTGGACACGTAAAGAATGTCTTATTTTACCAGATGAAGTTAGGGCTGAGATGCCCTCTCTAACATTCACTTAACCTGGGGACCAACGGCATAAAGGTGACTTCCAAACTACCGCCAATGACCGGGTTTGCAAGAACAGGAGCACTCAGGGGTCACCCAGCAGCCACACTCGACATTGCTTGACTAGGTTACTACAAGAGTGTATCGTACCCTCTACACTGTGCCATTGGCAATTAGGAAGACAAGTGAAACAAAAACAACAATGAAGACAAACAGCTGTTGAATATCTTGGCACAGTGTGAACATAACTAATACTGCATTGGAAAAATTATATTGCTAAATGACAAGTATTGTATTGTATTATAATTATAAAAAATACTAAGTACATTACAAAACGTATATCAGCCAAATTGTGGAAACCTAAGAAGTACTAGAAAAAGTGACTGAATAATCTCTGCTCAGCCCTTCTTAGATTAATAAGTGCGAATGATAGATTGCCCGTTGACCCTAAAAGAGAAAAGGTCCAGTTTATGCAAAAGAGATATGCTTATGGTTAAATTTAACTGAACTATAAAAACACTCTGTTAAAAAATTTCTGAATTGTCAGAATTGAATTAAAAATTGGATAAGGTTGTCAGTTTGAGATCTAAAACTGTCATCAGTTAAACCCTAGTAGCAATTGCAAGGGTAGAAAAACAATTTGATCCAAGCCTTGTCTAAGTCTGAATCAAAATTGTTTACTAACACAGATACAACCTTTCCATGATGGTTAAAAGTTTTTTACTACTGTGTAAACGTACTGTTGTGGGGTTGCTTGAGCTTGTAGACCACCATGGCAGTCAGCAGCAGGACTGAGAATGGTAAGCAAAAATTTCCACAGTAGAAAGAAGAGAGCTTCATCTCCTACCCTTGATGTGATGTTTATCACCAGACTTGCAGCTTTCCATCTCACTCTGTAAACAACACAGAGACACTATACTACCATTTTAGTTACCAACCAACATTTTCAGCTTATCAATTTATATTCCGGGAATTTCGAATGAAGCTTCGTTTCTGCATAAACAACACTGATTTTTGATGTTGACGCATGTTACACTACACATTTTGTCTAATTAATTATTTATAGCTTTTAAAGTTTATCTTGTACAATATTTTGTTTAAAATATTATTCACTAAATTATTATATTTTAAACACAATACAAAGGTTCCAAAAAGTACCGTAATCTTTAAAAATAGGCTACATAATAATTGTATGAACTATGCAAGATATTAAAAATTTTATTAATTAGCCTGCATTATTAATCCTAATAAAATTGAACATTATTGTAAGTACTTAATGGGTGGTTTAAAAGCTGCAAGCCCCAATCATTATATTAATTTCCCAAGTTAACTGGCTGAGCTTTAGCAAAGGCTCGTGGGGCTGAACAATTTAATTTCTGCTTTCTGTCCGCACGATATCTCTGAAACAAAATGACCTATAAACTTGAAAATTGTGTATGAAGCTTCATTTCTATATGAGGAACACTGAGTTCGATGATGGTATTTGTTACTCAAAGGGAATTTTCTGAGCGCCAAGTGAATATTTTTACACTGGTCTTATGCGTAAGCATATTGGCAGCGAGAAAATAGCAGAATAAATAAATTTGAAAAAAGCTGAGTACAATCATATGAAATTTTAACATGTGACATATTAATGCGTAAGTCTAATGTTAAAAGTCTGTTTACAAGATTGGATTTCAGCGCACTCTTCCATTTATCCCTCCTTATCTTCACCGTAACGTTTATTATTTGAAAACTGCTATAAGGCCGAATCAATGAACAAAAAATTTGATTTTGAATGGAGTTATCATATTTTGAGAAAGATCATTGCAGTAGAATTTTTAATTTTTTCATGATACAATCAGATTTATACACTTTTCCTGGAAGTATATAACTGAAGTAAAATACTTTAGATTTTTCTTGTATATTATATCACAAAAAAGCCTAATTTAAGTACCTACTGCCTTCATAAATAACAAATGTAGAATAAAAAATACAAATTGTTTGTTGTTTGTAATTTTTTTCGTTTGGCTTAGAAATAAGAATTTTAAGCACTACTGCTTTTATGTTACAGGCAGAGTACGATAAGCGGGACCCGTTTTTATATTGCTTATTACAATCATTGATACTTTATATATGTGTTGTGTTTCAAGTTAATAGAAATAGTTTAAAAACAATTACTTAATGTTGTAAGTACTAAGAGAACCATAACCATTAATAAAACGATAAAATTAAGTCCGGAGATAGGAAAAATTACATTTAAAATAGTAGAAAAGAAAACGTTAACAACAAAACAACATCTTGAAACTGAGAAACACACAGTAAATAATCTTTTAGTGTTATTTCGTATATGTTTTAAAGTTAACTATCGTTTTTATTTAAAAGAAGTTATTTGTAGAACAATTTTTTTAAGAATATAAAAATGTCTGTAAATGTTGGTGGAGATGATTTAGTTATTGTTCAAATTAATTGCTATTGGTTGATTATATTGATGGGAATAATAATTAAATATTGTTTGATAGTTTCGATATAAAAACTGAGTCATGCTTATCCATACTCTACCCCAATGGTTACTATCAGAAATTGGAGACAAGGACACTGATAATACAAAAACTTAAAAAATAACTCATTTTATCTCATATAACTAATCTAATACCTAGTTTAAAACATATCATTTTCGTTAACAATATAATAAGTATAAGCTTTATCACTTGCGATGTTCTGGACAGTTGAAAATCATTTGCACTCATGAGAGATAATCTAATCTGCACCAACATTAATATATAGGATTTTTTACTTGCTCTTGCTAAACAACTAATCTCCATGCATAATCTACTCATATGATCAAAGCTTTCTAGGTATAGGCTAGCAGATATATATTATTAATGTATTGTAAATGTGTATGTAGCTTAATTTTTTTTTATTTAAATTATAACTTATCAGATACTTGTGACTTAAAAGGTTAGAAGTTTTTAATATTTCAAAATCACATATTTGAAATGGTATTAAACCCCATTAACTTATAGATATGAGTAACTTTCTATACCGGTGACATTTTTGCAAGGGTTTTTCTAAACTGTTATAAAATGTACGTGATTTGTGTAATAGTATATTTATTAATATAAGTAACATAATCTTTGCCAAAGTATGTAGAATTTTAATATCAAACAGGAAAACAAATAGCATTTGTACAAACAAATTTCAATTAAAAACTTAGTGGTTGCTGAGAAAATTTAGCACAAAACAAAGAATAATGAGTTTGTCAGCAATGTACCAAAAAAATCTATGTTCTACTAAATAAATTTAAAATGGTTCTTAACTAAAAAAGCAAATAAAAAGCTGCAAGCAATGTACCAAAAAAATCTATGTTCTACTAAATAAATGTAATGTCTTACCTAAAAAAGCAAATAAAGTTTAATTTAAAAATATAAACAAGTTTAGTCAAGATGATTTGTAGTATTTTCTGTTGCGAAAATTTTATGCGCATATTCAATAATGTTTTTTCAATATAGTTATAGAATCTAAGCTTTATACACATATATAGACCTAATATGAAACTAAAATTTTCTTTTGGTATGATACTTAGACATTTGGGTTAGTTCTTTACCATTCTTGCAACTTTGCTGCTGGTGCTAAGTATACAACCTAATTTACCAAGTTGTTAAAATCATAAAGTGATAAAGTTAATCAGAAATTTCAATGCCTATTTGGGATATTGTCTTAGTTCCAATTGAAATACTTAGATATCATATTTTTCGGGGCTAAAGCCCAACCCCAGTTTGATGGTTAAATACAAGCAAAGATGACACAACAAAAACAAAATTAGTGGTGGCCAGTAAGGGGGTTAATGGAATTAGGTCTAGGCCCTATCTTAAAACTTATCATTCCTGAGACTATTTCTTTACATTACCTTGGCAAAGAAAAAATATTCTTTACAGTACCAGCTTATTGTAATATCTTGGAAAGGATTCTTCAAGCAATAAATTAAAGCTCAAAGTTTGGTTTATATACGATTGAATATTGATAATTACCAACACAATAGTCAAAACTTACAATTAAAATGACAGATAAATATTTGTTAATGTTTTTCCTCAGCTACATCTAATCCGTAACAACAGGACGGATGCCTGTTAGAAAACAGGAAGCATTCTGGCTGCAAAGGGTTTCCCAAAGACGACCAAATTGGTAGTGGAAAATTTACTAATTCGTATAAAACCTGGAATGTAGAACATAGAGTATAAAAGAAAAAATAGCTCTCATCACAAACTGATATAAACAAAATTTCAAATCAAAGCTTTGTTTCTTCACGTTGTTTTATACAAAAAATTAATCATAAATGTATTATAATTATAATGTTAATTACAAGACAACTATTGTTTTATAAAGCGGTAAAACTGCAAATTGAGCAAGAAGTCATAATAAATAATCCGATTATCTGACAAAGACCTTATAATTAATCAAAAAATTATTAAAAGAAGAACACGGAAGAAGTAAATAATTGAAACTTTGCGACACATACGACATATCTTCGAATGAATCTATCATCCCTTCCTGTTTTAATGTGATTCTATGCACAGTTTTAAGAGACATACGTTTTTAAATTTAGCGTCGGAACGTACGTTTCGCTGTATATCCTATTTAAATGTGGGAAGAATAATCGTCAACATACTAGAAGGAGTAGCTCTTTCGGTGTTATGCCCTTTAAACTTTACGATTACCACTTCATTGCCCAATTCGTAATTATGTGTTGGCCTCACAATAATTTATCCTTATAATGCTGGCGATGGCGATTGCGCTGATTAAAAGGGCCTAAGCTATTAAGCTTCAACTGGTGAAACATAAAATTAAAAACCAATGGAAACGCACACATATGCCATTTTAGATCTGGACTTGTCCGTGCCCTTTAGCGCATTATCACTCGGGATACGAGCTACGTTGGTTTAGAAGATGTTGGTTAGTTTACGCTTTGTTTGTTTCGTGTTAAATGGCTTTCAGTTCGGAATGCGTCAGCATCTTACAGAGCTGCACCACACTCCGGTAACAGACGAGAAGTATCCTTCGAAATCAAACTATCAGGTAAAATATCGAAAATTCAGAAGAGTCTGATTAATGTTTTCCGACCATCAGTACCTACAGTTCTGCAGTAGCCTGTACGGTACGCTCAAAAGTATTTTCAGCTAGTATGAGGTTTTAAAAACTCGTAGACTATATTTTAGATTTCGAAAGTATAATTTTAATACTTTAAAATACTAATTTTTTTATTGAAATCGGGGGACATAATTACTAAATGTAATTATCAGACAGTAATTATCTGATGATTTAACGTATTTGGTATTGAAATTTTAAAAATACTAACATAGGAAAGAGGGGCCATTCTTCCCGTATTTGGAGCGATGGTACTTGCCTTAATTAAAAGCAATTTAACAGTGTGAAACAAAACACATCTCTCCAAAATTTCCAAAGAACCCTTTAAAATAGACATTTTAATCGACTTACTTGGTAAAATATTAATATTAGTCGACTACTGGAGGAAACAATCGAAAGCGTTTTTGGACACGGCAAGCCGACGGTACACATGAATAAAAATTCCCACATGAAAATCTTTGGTCTTCAAGATCTGATGATGCAATTAATTAGTATAATTAAAGTTTAATCTGAAATATCGGACTATAGTTTGATCAAATATTTTCAAACTTAACGTTTAAAAATCAAGACTTGATTGAATAAAATTACAGAAAAAATATTTGTAAATATTTAAATTGTTGTATACATTTGTAAGATTTTTTAAAAATTGTCAATCTTTCCTTTTCTATACTGATATTGAAGGCCAAGTGAATTCTCGATATGCTCGATTCAATTATTACTGAGTCAATTATACAATATGACCGCAGATGTGCTTCAGGTGTTCCGATTAGATTTAAGAGTTATAAAGCGTACCAGGACACATACCAATATAAACTTTAGATATCCAACATATATTTTTTATTAGGTATAAGGGAAAACTCTATCAGTCATTGGGCCCGTACGTAAATGGCAATGGTTGGCTTCTTTTCAACAGACAAATCGTCTGCATTCGAAAAAGTAAATGTTATTATTGTGCCAGACGAATTCGTTGCAAAAATCCAATGACAAAACATCTTTAAAACACCATCTGGAATCTAAGAATTATCGAGATTCTTCTCTCAAATTTTAAGGATAGCTTATAGAAATGTACATTTGCAAGCATGTTGCCGTGTTTGTATTTTGTTATGAATAACTAATTTTCCACTCGAGGGCGAATGAGCTACTTCACTTTAATAGTGTTCTATTTTATTAACGCATTCTTTTATTCCTAGGACGAGGTTTTGAGTTTGCAATAACTTAGTTGACAAAATGTAATGTAAGATTAAACAGATTGCATTGAACAGAGAATATATTCGTTATTAAAGGTTGTTTTTACCACAATTTATCTGGGGTCCTAATATTGATTTACAAAACTACTAATGTATATGGCTTAATAATATACAACTAAATTTTAAAAACTCGATTTTGTAGGGACTAAACTTGGGCATCCAAGAATTAGTGTTTGGAAATTTTGGAACAATCTCCATGTATACAGTATAACAGTGCTACGCACACATATATGCGTATATGAGTCTTTTGCGGATGCCTAGGAATCTTTTTAATAACCGAAATGGTCACCTGGGATCTTTAATAACCGAATGTCAACCTGGGGAAAATCAGAGATGTTTGTCACACGATATTTACAGTGTGTTCATTTACTTGCATTGATATTGCAGAGGCAAGTACTAATCGTGTTTTTGTCTACTTTTGTGCAAGGAATTAATTGTTTAAAGGAAAAAATGCCCTCATTATATTAATAGTTTGTGGAGCTTATTTAATCTTATATTAAGAATCATGTCATATTTTATTCGTATTTATTTCGTCCAGTCCCAGTACAAATAATTTTTATTTTTATGTACAGTAAATTGCAAGAGAGAGAATATCGAGAATAATTGTTAGAAAAAACTGCCAAGGGGTACTAAACAGTTAAAACATTACAACTAAGTGAACACAATCAACGGTTCATTTTTGTCACTCTATATTTTGAAGATACTTATGCGTGTTTTTATCATTAAACCTTATTCCACTGTTGAAAGAGACTCATCAAGTTCTCGCCGGCCATTTTGGACAGACCCAACTAATCAATTCCAGCTAGTAAACAAGAACACAAGCCTTTCCAACATACAGCTGCGGATTCGCCCAAGCGAATAGGGTTAGTTCCGTATCCATTTAGCAACCGATTGTTTCCCTCGTTTCCGTTGTCGTACTTCAGTCCACCAGGTCGCTTGCCCCTGATTCAGCCGTTCCAAAACCGCTATTTGTGCTCAGCGATTGTTGTGGGGGCTACGGTCCCGCGTAGAGCGCGGCTGAGTGGGAGTGTGGGGGACTGAGCACCGAGAGGGGGGGGGGGGGGGTGGACATCATACATTGAGGTTCAGTGGACAGTCAATGTATTTGATGGACAGAGATGAATTGAAATGTTTTAATAATCGGCTCTTCAGAACGGCGGGCATGATACTACAAAACATTAGCCAAGTATTTATTACTCCATCCAAAGAAGAAGGTTAAAACTTTTACGTGGGCGGGAAAGTCATGTTGGACATGGATCGCGCGGGGACTATGCTGGCTTATCCAGGACGGGACCCTAGAGCCCCTCTGACAAGTTGGGACTTTTCGAGGGAAACTCGCCTTCTGGATGGGAAATCTACGGCACCAACACCCTGACACTACACGACCGAACACCAGCAAGTATTTGGTGAGATTAATGGGCTCAACCAGTTGGTACACATGTTGGTCGGACGTACGAGGGTTATTTCTGTCTGTTCCGCCTTCCTCTGGTCTAGCCAATCGGTATGATGAAAATACAAAGAGAAGAGATTTAAATATGGATGACGATGCGGTTCCAAGTTCTGGGCGGAAAAGAACAGGTTCCGAGAACGTGGTTGAAGCTTCTGGGACGGTCGGGATCCGGCCAAAGTCTAGGCACCAGGTACGAATCTCCAAGGAGGGTGGCATTTGTCTTCGATTGGGAGGGACTATTTCCATGAGGCTCAAGGAGGATCCCGGGAGGGGCTCCAGGATCAACCCGAGGTTAGTTACGCTGAAAAAAGTATATCCAAAACCCCAAATTGTGGCATTCAAAGGGAACTAAATAGAATTGTTTTTGTTTTATATCAAAAGGCATCAAAACCTGCTTTTAATGGGTCATTTATAGCACCAACCAGTAAACCTTTGGATGGAGACTTATTTTGGGTATGATCTCTTAATACATAGTAATTATGTTTTAATTTTATAATATTCCAAAAAATGAATTGAAATAGTCAAAACTAGTCTCAAGGCTACTCGCTATCGCATATTTATTCATGGTACTTGTATTTCATTTAATTTCGACACTACTAAAACCTTACCTCTATTTTTATAATGCAAAAGTTTTTTCTTAAATCTTTTACTATCGATCATTATCTTAAAAAAGGTAGAAGTGCCCGCTACACTACATGGTCGGTAAAGGCTTAAGCTTGCAATGCAAGAGTTTCAAAATTTATAAGCTTATGTAAAACTCTGTGGGGACCGTTAGATAGACAGAAAATACATAAAAAAGAAAGTTGAACATGAAAATGATTGCATCATGGAAACTCAATTCTTGTAGAAATCAAAGTTTCGTGCAATATTTTAAAAGTCTACTTGAATAAAATATAGTCTCGACAACCTTGCACACTGGTTACATTCAGATTGTATTTTCCAATTAATTAATTTAATATTAGTGTTTAAGGTAATTGGCTATTGGCATGAGCATTTTAGCGAAAAGCATCTCTACCACTCGTGAGACTGGACAAAATGTCATTTCTGTCCCCCTTTGTCCTCAATGCTAAGCCAAAATTTCAATGGAGTAGACATGGCACCCATCATTGAAGCTTCAGTGTATATATATATATATATATATATAGTATATATCATATATATATTAGGTATAAAGAAAAACAAAACATGTTTCTTCAACTTGAAAAGCTTAATATTTTTATAATATATATCATTTTTATAATATATATAATATATATATATATATTAATATAATATATATTTTTATAATATATTTATAAATATTATATAATATATCTTATATATATAGATATATATAAAAATCTTGAGAAGTCCACGATGTATGTTTGCCAATTTAAACTCCAAAAAACAGACCTGAACCTAATTTTTCAATCAAATTTTCACATGTAATCCAGTATATTTAGTCTTCTAACTTCAGAAGATAGGATAAGTGTATTATCTGAAATTATTCGCTTATGTGTCGTGAGATATAAAACGAATAAATATGAAGATAAAGTTTTCAAAGCGCCTGCACATTATAACCTGCAAATTACGGAGATAGATACGTATATTAAACAGTGAAAACACTATTTGAAGGCGCTAAGTTATGATGTATAATTGTCTTAAACTTAAATTTTTGGTTTGTTGAACTTAAAGGTTTGAGTGGGTAGACCACCTTTGTAAATAAAATACATTATGCATGTTACAATACATTTTTTGACATATTTTATTGAATCGTGAACATCAAGGTAAAAAATCTACATCGGGGTTGGTATAATATAATTTTACTTCAACCAGGAAATGCTCATAACGCGGGCAAAACTTACGAAAAGCGTGCGAAAGCCGCGGGAAACAGGCTAAGTTATATATATAATACGATATATATTATATATATAGTATATATATATATATATATATATATATATAAAAAATTAATAAAACGTGTTCTTATTTCGTTTTATAATATGTTATTATATGTTTCTTTGGAGTACTTAAATGACCAGTTTACCATGCTTTTCCTATTTTTATTTTTTTTTTTAGTTTTTTGAGAAAGAAGTGGGGTAAAGTTACCCAGGGGTTCGGGGTAAAAACTTAGGCCCTACTTCAGAAACGTTAATGGGTTTTCTCAATAGTAAAAAAAATAAACTTAGGGCAAAAGAAACACCCTTTGATTTGAGTATATGTGAAGTGGCTGAACTGGGACACTTAACAAAGAGTTTTATAATAAATTTAACATTTTAGGAATATTTGTGAAAATAAATACATCGTATAGGTACAGAAGTTGTCTATATTAATACCTCATGAAAAGAGTATAAAAACGAGTATTAAATAAAAAAAAAATGGTAATTAGTTTAAGTCTATCAACTTCAAAAGTTAGTTCGAGCAATCAGATATAAGGCTCGGGGACGCTGAACATGCCCCTGTTGTTTATTTTTTGTTTTGGGGGGATTTAGTACTACCAACAATCTCTTCCACATGGACGTAAGTGATTGAGTCCTTTTTCTCCTGGCCATTTCCCAATCCCCTATATTGGGCGTCTTTTAAAACATAGCTCTCAACTTACTGCCAACCTTCTTCTTTATTAAAACTGTCAATCAATACCAGTGATAATATTCATGCTTGATAAAATCACGGAACCACAAAGGTTTGTCCACTTCCTTTCCTTAATTGGTTAATATGGTTTGGTTTGTTTGGTCTTTTCGTTTTTTCTTCATCCATCAATTGAAGTTGTTTTTACGGAATAATTCCCAGTCTTCATCTGCAACTGTTTACTGAAATTTTTATTCCATTTTTACTTGGAAAATATTCATCATCCCGTAGCGGTACCACCACTTGTCCATCATTATTGTCTGCGACTTCTCTTTTCAAGTGGTCTTACTTAGTTTTGGTTTTTGAGGTCTTTTATTAGAGGCTTTTGCTGTTGCTGCTGGTATGCAGGGGAAATTCCAGAGATGTTATTTAGGCATTTTCTTCGTTAGAGAGGCCTTTTTGCGTTGTTATTATATATATATAAAGATTATTATTAAAAACATTTCAGTTCTGTAGGGTCCAATTCGAATCGTTATTCGTGCGGGACAGGACAGTTAAATACAATTTTCTCAGCCACCGGAAATGGTTTTTATATGCTTCGCTAAAGTTCAGGCATATTAACTCGGTAAACTTTCACTACAATCGAATTATTGTGTTGCCAATTTGTAAAGCACCCATTAAATTACTTACATAAAATTGTTCAATTTTTTTATTTAGATTTAAGTACCGTAGGCCAATTAACAAAGTGTATATTATTCTTGCATAAGTCTTTCGTAAATTTACCATGCAGCCTATGTTTGAGGGATTACTCTTCGAAAACATTGATTTGTGTTTTTTTAAAAATGTTATTTAATTTAATGGACAGTATTTAATCAAAATACCGTATAAGCTCAACACAAAAGACTAGAAATGATCTTTAAAACTGCTTAAAAAAAACGAACTTCTTGCTTATTTTTTTTATCTATTTACACTATAAGTTGGTTTTTGAAAGTTAAATTACTTTTCAGACAGGCCCATTATATCGTGAATTAAAAATTAATTACCTAACGAACAAATTTTGCTTAGAATATTTTTTGTACGAAATTTGTATTCACTTTCAATTAATACTAAATAGGTTTTTGGCACTAAACCCCTTATAGTTTTTTTTTAGATAACTGCGAAAAAACCGGTAAATCTAAACTTAAAGGGTATCCCCCTTTCCCCTTAGCTGACCCTCCATCCTTCGGGACTTTTTATGTTTATTTTAGGACCCTTTAAAGGTTATAAATTTTACAAATTTTCAAACACCGTTTAAATCGCTAATCGTTGACCTAGACTTTACCACGATAACTATTTCGACTGAATATAATTTAAATTTGTATAGTTTTTTGTAATCTTCGTAAATATCATTTATTTTAATACTTTAATCCATTAGTGGTGGACCCAAGAAACGAAGTGAGGAAAAAATTTGGGGGACGAGAGGGGGTCTAGGTCAACTGATATTTTCCTGTAGAGGGGACGAGAGTAAGGCTCCATTTTGTTGCTTTAATAAGTTCTTTGACACGTTTCTTTGTTGAGAAACGAATCTCTTCAGCTAGTACATGGATCAGTAACAGTAATACCTGATTATTTAAACTAACAATAAATAATAGTGTTTACTTAAAAAATGTAATTAAAAAAAAATAGAAAAATTTTGGGAGGGTCCTGAACCCCCCTTAGAATCCCTCGCTGGCTACGTCCATGGTGTGTTATAAACGATCCAATGTTAACATGGGAAGAGTGGTTGTGTATTATTGTGTACAAATCAATTCCTTCTTTGGATTATTTGGGCAAAAAATATCTAAGGAGTTGAACATTTTGGCTGAGCGTTAGGCGGACTCTTATAACTCCAGGGAAGGGTTTGAAAAAATGTAATTACGGGATCTGTTCCTCTATATCCGCCAAGAAATCTCGAGAACAAACTGATTATATGGCTTGAAATTTTCATGAAGTAAAATTTTGCCCGAAATGAGTTCACTTTTTTTATTTATTTTCAACAGATTTTTTAAAATTTGAAAAATACCGATTTGAAAATTAGGTAATCGTAAAAATTTGTATGTTTTGAAGGCCGAAATGATTTTTTGTTAATAATAGCGAAAATGATTGTACATACAGTAAGTTCTATTTAAATTTTTGGGAAAAGGGACAATTTGCAGATAATCAATTTATTGAACACCAAACTTTGTAGTTTACATAATCAGTACAATTTTTCTATTTTTTTATTTTCGGTATGATTTAATTAAGAAAATTATCAAAATAAAGGATGGAGTTTTAGTGAATATATTTTTTGAATGCTTAAGAAGTCAAAACGTTTTCTTAGCTAATTAGCTGTTTATTACAAAACCTATAAGTTTTCATCTTCAAAATTACCATTAAATAGTTCAAATTTTTGTTTGCAGTTGGAATATTAACGGTTTAAAAAATTGCCATTATCCTAGTCCATATACTGTTAAAATAGAATGTTTAAAAAGTTATATTATCAACATTTCGTTATGATCCAATTTTGGGGAAGTCACCTTATTACATGTTAATTAAATTACTGTTCTTCAAACGTCAAAAATTTGCGGGACGGAAGATGATTTTGGGACAAAGAATTGTTGAAAAGATAACAGGATTTCGGACATTTGTTCATATATTACAAGCGGTTATTGCAATAGTGATATAACACAAACCGTTTCGAGGATTGGTAATCCTATCCTCTTCGTTCAGTGGGAGGCAGAGTAATACTACATACAAAAATTAAAGAACAGAGAGAAGTAAAGAGGGGAAGTAAAGAAATTGTTACCTATTTTAAAAAAGTTTACAAAAAAAATTATTTATTACCAAAAATCTCTGCTTTTATATGAATAAAAAAAAATTTTTACTTTTAAAAAAATTGACATTTTAAAAAACCGCATTTAACCTATTTGTGCAGCTCCACTCACTCGCCATGTTCGTTTTAAAATGCCGATGTTTGTTTTGTTTATAGTTATAGTTAAATAGTTGCCCTGAATGTAAAAAGCTACTAAAATCTACGCGCGATATGTACACGGGTGTGTCTAATCCAAGTGAAATGTCTCGAGTGTGTTGCTTTTTTCCTATTTTATTTCAGATTATATAAATCCTGTACAAAAAAAATTCAACAGGGGCTCCAATATTTTTGGGGGGGCCTTAAAAATAGTTTACTAAAATGAAACCAAATCTCTTCTTTTGGTTACTAATTTGCTTTCTTGAGGCAATAACGCTCGTATTCATTCTGTTATACTTATTTGGTTTTTACAATCCGAAAATACGATTGGTCCCCCAGCACGCACAGGTACCAGTCCAAAACCCCCTAATTCACCCCCCTTCCCACTTAACCAGGCCCATTACTTACACACAAGAGAGGAGAGGCTGTTCAGCTTTCAAACTCAATTTTCTTTCAATAACCGTTGTGTGTGCAGCAAGGAAAACGGTTCTGAGAGACCACGTGGTTATTTTCCGTCATGTAAGTGAATAATACAATATAAAAAGCGGGACCATTGTTCCATTTACAAACATAAATTCTTCTGATCTCAATCGCTAAAATTATAATCTCCAAAAATAATTCCCAAACATTCTAGTTCAATAAATATCATAAAAGTTTTACTCAGGAATATCCACAATTTCGTAACCGCCTAAATAATCGGGTGGCGCATAAGTCCAGTTTCTCCAGAAGAGAATTATAATAGGCGTTATAGGTTAATTAAAACAAAAACACCTTTTTCCAGGCCAGGAAAAAAAACAGAAAAACACATTCATTACCAGGTATAGTGAAATTTCTTTACATGTTTATCATACAATGTTTATTAGCAGTTGTTAGAAATAGCCCACATTGATATTGTTATACAGTTTCATAACAACGGCTGTGACACAGAGTCACACCATTTTTAGCAATAAAGGTTTATCGCAGTTTAAAATGCAGTTTCTTAATTAGGTTCTTCTTCGTTGAAGATTCGTCAAGAATTTGCGATTATTGAAAGCATACGACAGGTTCTTATTTATAATACCCCACAGTGAAAAAATCACACTGGGGTGGGGGTAGGTTTTGGCGACGCTGCGGCCAGTGCCCAAATCGATTGTACCTACGGGCGACTAAATCCAATCATTAAATGTGTTATTAAAATAAATTCTCGAACTCGGAGACCGGAAATGTGTTGGGGGCACCTTTCTTGTTGCCTGATGAGCGAAATGAATTATATGAAAGAAAGAGGCGTTGTTTCTGAGCCTCCGGGGGAACTAATACTCGCTTCTCTTCAGGCAAAACCCGTTAAGTAAACTTTCTGAGTTAACATTTCCCTTGAATGAAAATTAAGGACCAATCAGTGCACAGTACTCGAAATACACCTCCCCATAAGGTTACCAAGATAACACCAAATACATTAAGTTACATGCTATGGGTTATGAGGATTTAAACGTTCCGGACGCAGTCTTAAAACGCAGTTATTGCCGTTTAACGCGTTCCATTTAGTTTGAAACATGCCTCCATCACACAACCAACCACAAAATTGATCGCACAGGGAAATATTTGGGATCAAGCCTCTGAGCGGGATTTAATTACTGTATCACATAAATCCTAATCGCACTATCAGGAAATCATCCTCCGTGAAGCGCTTGGAGTAATATGGACGGTTATGGTTTTTAAAATTTTTAATTGCCTTTAACATTCTTTGCACCTTCTTCTTCTTTGATATTTTCCACACTTCAGGCAGATCCTCTCGGCGAGAGTCGATTTACCGGGGGCTGGCTATATAAAGCTTTGATTCGACTGGTCTGCAGGCTTTTTTTGTGTTGCAAATTGTGATCGTGACGGACTTATACTTCGGGGCATTTAAAACACACTTTCCTTTGTTTTCAAATTTTCTTATATAACTTTCCGGCATGCGATTACTGTCGCGTGGGTATCGTGGGACACCTGGATATTTTACAATAAAATTCCTTACAATTACTAATTTTTTTTTTATTATGCTTCCACCGCACTACTGAAGGATGTAAAACTCGTTGTTGGGTTTGTAAAACATTTTAAAAACACATACAACAAACATTATAACAGATGCAGGAGAGCGGTCACATAACTCTACACTAGTTTACTGGAAACATGACAACAATTGAACGTAATCACGTTTTGCTGCACCAAACTTCTCTAACATTGTTACCGGTCTATCGAAATCAAAATATCCCAAATTTTCGGGGGAAACTGACATATGCGCTACCCAGTTAATTTCTTTTGGAAATAGTAAAAAAAACTATTTTTTCTTTGTGGACTGCACAGTTCGAAAGTAAACACTTTACGGACTATTTGTTACGTGGGGAAGGAAAAGGATCTAATTTTAACCCCCAATAAACATTTCCCTTTTGGTATTGATTCAAAAACAACCTTTAGAGGAAATTTGATGATGCCTTTGTTCACTTTTCGTAGTCTGTTAGATTATATTCAATTCGCTTCTAAACAACATACCATGTTTTAATCAACAAATTACTTGAAACGGGTATATAACATTGAGTATAACAAAAATAAACCAGCTACCTGTTTCCCGCCGGCTCCGCACGGCTTTTCGTAAGCTTTTGCTCGTGTGTGTGCAGTTCTGGTTTCAAGTGAATTAATTATATTTCCAACGCCGATGTAGAGTTTGCCTTGTTGCACCACGATCAATAAAAAATCTGTGTATGTTTTTAGTCATTGCAACACGTTCATGTAATTCATATTAAGTGGTCTAACAACTCCGCTTTTTTAAGTTCAACTAGAAATTTATTTTAAAGAAAAAAATACACATTAATATCTGAGCGCCTTCAAATTTAGTGTTTAGCTATTTGTATACGTAAAAATGTCTCGTAATTGCAGTTTTATAGTGTGCAGGCGCTATGTAAAAATTTTATCTTTGTACAGCGCCGCCTAGTGGCAAGGAAAGCTTCATCAATGGGCATAGCATACACTTTTTCACCATTTTTACAAAACATTCTTTTAAGTGTTCAGAAAAAATATGTTTTTAATAATAAGCCAATATTGTTTTATTTTTCAAATCCCATCATAACACATTTACTGCCCCATTTCTCATAAAGCGAGGATTTAATACCAGTCATAATATTTATAATTACAAGGTAGGGGTACGAAAACATCCCGGATAACGTAAACTGCACTTCGCTAAGGATGCCATGCAAAATTTGAAAGCATAAAGTTAATTTTCATTCTGTATGCGTTTTAACAGAGAGACATATAAATCTATTATACAGAAAAGAAATTTTTACATTTCCCCCTGGGAGGGCAAAAGGGCGGGCCAAAAACCCCAAAAAAAATTTCTTTTTTAATTTTCACCATAAATTTTGTAAAAAAAAAAATTCCCCAAAAACCCCAAATTTTTTTAAAATTTAAACTATGGTAAAACTGTTTTAAAAGCAATTTTTCATGACAGTTTGCCCCAACTTTAAATTTTTGGAAATTTTAAAATTTTCTCGAATGTTGAAAAAACCCAATTTATAGCTTTTTTTACTGTTCATTGTAGGTTTTTTAAATTTTAAGCTGTTTTAATGAAAAAACCCCAAAAAAACTTCGAAACCCTTTAAAACCCCAAATTTAATTTTTTAAACCCCCAATCTTTACTTTTATTTTCCCTTTCCATTTAAAAACCCAAAATTTTTTAATTTTTTCATTTTTTTTTAAATTTTTTAATCTTTTTTTCTTTCCAAAACAGTCAAAAATCTGTTGGGAATTTGTCCCTTTAAATTTTCCCAACTCGGCAATTATTGAAACCCAAATTTATTTTTTCATTTTCTCCAAATTCAAGTTTCTTTTTTTTTCCCTTTTCTTCCAATTCATTTAACTTTTTTATACTTTTTAAAAACTTCACTCCAATATCATTTAACTCTTTCAAGAACCCCTTTTTAAATAGAAAAAATTTAAAGGACGGGAAAAAATAAAATTTTGCAAACCCTTCACCGAGAAGTGGGGGGAAATGTAGAAAAAACCGCATTCTTTTAAAAGAGGTTCTTTTTTTAAATTTTTTTTCCCCAAATGTACTATAAAATATCGAGGATTTCTTTTTTAAAATCTAAACAAATTAAAACATCCAGATAATAAAAAAATACAGGTAAAAATTCTTTTCATAATAAACGTGTGTATCGATCCCTTTACAAACCTAATGTATTCTTTAAAAAGGGAAAAATTTTTTTGTAAAAGGGCCCAAAGAGAAAAGTAAAAATTTTTATTCTTTTTTCCCTAAATTCTGAAAACAAATTTTGTTTGCTTTTGTCTCCATATTGCAATTTTGTAAGAGGTTATTCAAAGTGTTTAAATTTAAATTTGAAATTTCTTAGGTTTAGGGCTTTCTAAAAAAAAATTAAATTACAACCTCTACAAACTAAATATCTTTTTTCGATAATTTTCCTCTAATTTGAACACTTGTTTAACCCGTTGGGTTTAAATCTTCCATTTAAACCAAAAAATTTTTTTTTTAAATTTTGGGGGTTATGGGAACTAAGTCTGCCGAGATATAAATTTTTAAACGCAAATGTTTGGGTTTTTTAATTTTTCAACAGAGATAAAAAAAAATTTTATTTTTTCAATATTTTAGGATATTTGTTAGATTAAAAAGATTATTCCCGGAAGAAACGAATTTTCAAAAGCGAAAAGTTTTTTTTGAATTTTTAGAAGGAATAAAAGAGAATAATAGAACATCATCTTTTTGTAAAAGAAAAAATAATATTGTGTTTTGGTGAGTTTTGTTAGTGTGCGTTTTTGCGTATGGGGAATCACATCACATTAAACTTCTAGGGTGTTATTTTTTAGAGACTTGGCCCTCCCTGCTACTGTCCAACCAAGTTATGGCGGGAGCTGTAATTCTTTAGCCCGGGGAATTTTTTTTTCCCCAAATCCTTTTTCTTTGGTAACTACGTTTTAAAGTTGAGGGGAGAATAAAATTGGGGGAATTTTGGGGGGGTTTTTTTGTAAGTTAATGTTGTTTTAAGAAGATTGAATGATGAATGTAATAAAAAAAGGGGGTTAAAAGGAAGAAAAGGGAATTTAAGGTGAAGGGAAAGGTGGGGAAAAAAGGGGCCCCCAAACCCACGTTGTCATTCCCCTTTTGTTCTATAGTCATTAACTAGGGCCCCCATTTGTGAAAAAACTTGTCCCCAACCACGAACGACAACCATGTTTCCCTAAAAAAAAGGGGGCCCGAAGCTCGGGGATTTAAACCCCAAAACCTCGGGCTTTAAAGGGAACTCTTCCCAATGAGCTACGGAGAGTCTCAAAAGTATAACTATACTTGTTATAATTTTTTTAAATTGGGGTTGTAGTTTACAATTTATTAATAATTTTTATATTTCAAAAAACTCAACCGTTTTTAATAAAATTTTGGGTAAATATAGTAAATATTAAACTTTTGACTTAACTTATCCATAAGGGGAAATCACCCCCTATTTCTTAATATTCAAAAAAAAAAAAAAAAAATTATCAAAAAATCTGAAATTTAAAAAACAACGGTTCAACTTAAAATTTAGTAAAAAAAATTTTAAAAAACACCCAATCTCCCTTATTTAAAATCAATCTGAGAATATTGGGTTTTTTTGCTAAAAATTTGGTTATGGACAGTAAATATTAAAGTATTTTTTAAAATCATAATTCCTCCAAACCCCTTAAGTGTTTTGGAATGTTTTTTGTTAATTCATCCCCTTTTTTAAAATTCTTTTGAAATTAAAAATAAATACTTATATAATGTTTTTAAAAATTTCTGAAAGTTTTAAAATTACCCGATAAATAATATGAAAATAAGGGGATTTTTATGAATTTTCTAATATCGTTTTAAATCCATCATGGGCAAAAAATTTCTCAGAACACAACACAAAAAAATTTCGGTTTGTAACTTTTTTTGAAAATATATTGAAATTTATTTTTTTTTTTAAAAAAACCAGAAATATTTGTCCCTTTGTTGATAAGACATAAATAGGTCTTTCGCTAAAAATTTTGGTTGGTAATACTTTTCCTTATTATTACAGTAAACTTTTTTAAAATCTTTTAAACATCTGATAATGATTTGAAAAAACCTTTAAAAGTTTAAATTTTGTAACATCTGGATAATAAAACCGTTAAATTTTACTCTGATATTTTTTCATCCAAATATCAAATTTGAAGGGTTTTTTTTTTGATTATTCTGTCTACGTTTGAAAACCTATAATAACGAAATTGGGATTGAAGATTTTCTTTTTTGTAAATCGAACGAATAAGTTTTTTCCGGAAATCCTTTTTTTTCAATACATGCCAAACTAGAAAATTAAAAATAATGTTTTGTTTTTTGTAATTTTACAATCAACCTTTTTTATCGTTTTTATAACAATCATTGGAACTTAATAAAAAAAAAATGAATTGTTATTTTCCATCAAAGGCAAAATTTTCCCGTTGCAGTCTTCAGAAAACTCATTGTCTTCTGTTTATAAAACTTTGATAAAAATCCTTTTAGATCGGAATAGTAAATTTTTAAAAAAAACCTAATCCAAAATAGATAAATTTTTTGCCCAAAAAACACCAAAATTTAAAAAGATTCAAAAACCATTAAAGTTTGAGAAAAACTCGTGTTTTAAAAATATTCAAATTTTTTTTTCGATCTAAAAAGTACGTTTTTAAAGAAAAAATATAAATTTTGTAAAATAATTAAAAAGATTAGAGTCTTTTTAATGATCTACTTTTGTTATTCAGGATTCTCTTCCTTAAAATTTTCATCTCGGTCACATATTTTAAAAATTTGCACAGGTATAACCCCTATCTATAATATTTTTCAATCAAATTTTCTTTATTTTCATCCCAAAAAATTTATCTCAAGTGTTGTAGAGACAAAGAACGACATATGATCTTTTAATTTTAAAAGTTATATTTTCTTTAAAGAATTTATGATAGGTTTGAATTTACAATGTTTATACCCAAATTCAATTGTTTAAGTATAATCCACATTTTCGGATAAAAACATATTTTTTGGGAAAAGTCTCCCAATGTTCTTTTTTTTAAATCCTTTTTGTGTTGCTGAAAAAAGATCGAAAGCACTGTTGTCCCGCCATCCTATTTATTTGGAAAAATTTCAAAAACAAGTTTTTTTTAAAAATTGACTCTTTTTTGAGTTCATTCAGCCTTTTTCCAGATATTTCTTAACTCCATTGATGTTTGCATAGTATTTTTATCATTTGTTTCATTTTTTTGCCTTACACCTCAACGTATATGAGCGCCATTTTTATAAAAAAAATTAGTATCATAGCCGCCTAATCCAAAAATCTGTTTCAATTTTTTCAAAAGATTTATTAACATTTCTTTAAATTTATTAAAGTTTTCTTTATTTTTTTTTTACTTTATCGAGAAAAAAAGAGTATTGATCATCAAATTTTTTTAAGTAATTCATTTTATGTGTTACTTTCTCATTTAAAGTGTACCAAAATTTTCAAAAAAGTTTACTTTTCATTGAAATGTGTATCAAAAATTTTCCCGAATTTTGTTAATTGTTACACCAAATAATTTTTTAACATTTTTTTTATATTTTAAAGTTTTTTTTCTAGTTTATTTACTTTTCAAGTAATTTCCCCCCATGTCACTGATTTTCTTTTTCTGGCTTTAATTTTCATAGATTCTGTTGTAAAATCTTTAAATGCTTTTTGATTTTCATAATTTTGTTTTTGTTATTAAACATTTTAATGGTCTTTAATTGAATCATTAAAAAAAATCAAATGGATTAATTCCTTTACTAAAAAACCCGCTAATTCTTTTTTCCTTTTAAAATCTAAGGCTTTTTACATTGGCATGTAAATCAACAATATGATGTTTTCTGATAATTTTAGAGGTTTTAAAATTTTTTCTTTAACAACAACATCATGTTTTTTCATACCCGGTCGAACACCCCACAATTCTTTTTTATTAGCCAAACTAACATAAATTTTTTTCAACTTTGATCGCTTTAGTAATTTTATCAGCTTTACGATTGAGACATTAAATTGGTAAAAATTTTTTTACACCTCATCAACTTCTTTTTCCAATGTTTTTATTTTATCGCAATTCATTTGAACTCATGAAATTTGCAATTTGTTATATATTTGCTTTTTAAAAACTTCAAACTCGACAGCAAAAAATATCGAATCTGGAAGGGTTTTTTAATACATTTTCTAAAATTGTTACAAAACTCATTTCTCAAATATCAAAATTCAAACTATTTTAATTTTGAATAATTTGTTTTCCCAAAAAACGTCAAAATATTTTGTGAATCCTATTTATTAAGTAATAATTTTTTAACAACTTTTTTTTAAAAACTTTACCAGTATCAGTTCATTCAACACAAAAACACATAAAGACCCCAAAAATTGGGGGGGGCTTTATAGTCTTGAATCTGAGAAACTTTTTATTGACGCTTGTTTTTTTCAAATATTTTAAACAATTCTATAGGTGGTTTGTCCCCCCAATTCTTCCAACGAAAAAAAATAACATGCTTCTTATCATTTTTATAATAACAAATCCAATGCGTTCCACTTCCCCAATCGACTAAAAATTTTACAATTTCCCCATTTAAATTTTTTTAACTTTTTCGGTAATTTATCTCATGAAGATTCTCTAAAAATGTTTAAAAATTTTTGCAGATTTCTTCAAATTTTTCCAATGTTAAAAGGGTTTTAAAATTTTTTTTTTAATGTTTTATTTCACGTAATTCAAAGTTTTTTTATCTAATCCAGATCTGTTACATCTTCCAACTCTTTATCTAACCAAATTTAAAAAGTTTCGAACAAAAGGGGGAAAACATCTTTTTTAACGATTGGGGGCAGCTTTTCAACATAAAGGAAAAAATTTTTAACAAATGGGAAAATTTTCTCCAAAAAAAAACTAATAAATCTTTCAAAAAAATCCACCCTTTTAAGTTCCTTTAATGATTTTTAAGAAAATTCTATTCTGGTTCCTTTTTTGTTTTTTTTTTGTTTTTCGAGTTTTTGTTTGTCTATTTGTTAAAAATTCTTATCTTCGCCTTTTTTAGTTAAACTTTTTTAAAAATTGAATACTAACGGGTATTTTCTTCTTAAAAGCGGATTTTTTTTTTTCTTTCTGTTTTTTGCTGAAATTTACATTCCCTCCATTTATATAGTTAAAATTTCAATTTCTTCGTTTTCCCTTCCTGTTTTCTCTTCAAAAACATTGCTCCAGTGTGGAAGTGCAACAAATCTTTCCCTAATCTAGATTTTTTGAAAAAAAACTACCATTCCCTTATCTTGAAAAATTTATCTGCGTATGTCGGGAATTTGTGTCTTTGTTTTGCATAAAAAAAATCGGTTCCTAGCAGCTTGATCTAATTTATTTATACCAGGTCTCCTCTTTTCAATCTTTTTTCAAGTTTGTGCCCGGTCCCAGATATTCATAGCCTGGTACGTGTAAATTTAAAAAAAGGGAAATTGTTGATAAAATCATTCAAAAGTCCGTACCTTCAATATGATGAACTTATTGCCGGCAAAACTCGTTTTAAAAATTTAATTCCATCGGTTTTTCAATCTTTCATCAGTTTTTTTGAAATAAAATCCTTAAAGCTTTCTTTTCGTTCAAAAAATTGTTGTTTCCAGCCTTTTCTTGAGCATAAATATAATTTTAATTCCTCGGTTTTTTCAAAAACGTCGATATTCTGTATTCAATCTTTTATCCTGTATTTTCTTAACCTGTCCTTCGATTCGTTTTTCCCAAATTGGGGTTTTAATCAAATTTAGATATTTTTTACCTTTTCTTGACTTTGGTTTCTTTGTTGATGGATCTTATTTTTGTAAATTTAATCAATTTCCATAAAATTTTTTATATTTTTCAAGTTTCTTCAGAAATAAACCGTCTTTTTTGGGAAATCAGTGCCTTTTAAAATCTCCATAAACCTTGAGTTCCTTTATATGTTTTATCTTCATAATTATTCATTTTTTTAAAAAATTAAAGGGGGGAAATTTCCAAACATAAAACTTTTCTTTTTTTTTATCCCAATCAAAACCAAAATTTTTCATCCTTTGCTCTAGGAAGAAATTTTTTCAATTTCACCCAAAATTATATCCGTTGTTCCAGGATTATTGGTTAATATTGTAGATTCTCAATGATTCGAGGTTAAATGGGTTGACGATGGTAATTTTGGCAATTCAAACTGATTTGGATCGAAAATCGGCAAAAATTTTCGTCAATGGAACCAAACT
>NW_025779019.1:0-63447 GCF_021130785.1 Homalodisca vitripennis | reverse complement strand
CCATTTTGATAAAAATGATATCAAATTACTTATTGAATAGGCTTTGGTAACTTTTTTTTATGGCTAACTCGTGTTGTTTGTATGAGTATACATTTGTATATCAATGTGACTGTACCATAATACGAGTAGGTTGCTTTTAACATAGAAGCAAAATACTTAAAATGCTTCTATGTTACTGATTTTTTATTATGTATTAATATATTTTAAACTCTTTCACAGTTTTTGACATAGTATTATGTTCGTAGCAATTACTTAAAAGTGTGCTACTGACGTAATGCTATGTATTGTTATATAGTTTTATATTTTATTCTGTTTTTCTTGTTCAATATTGTGCAAGAAGCCTTTTTATAACAACTGCATATTTTATTGAATGTCAGCACTCTCTTGATCCTCTTGAGTGTTTTGCACCTTGGTGAGTTCGCTGTAGTGGCACAGTGAAGACAGCTACCATGTGTTGTTGTTGCATGTCATCCGTCCTGTAGAAGTTTATAGTTTTATTTCTAGTATAATGTAACATGGATATATGCGACTCACAAATGGATGAAGGCATGAGAACATGGACCAGGGTTAATGAGAATGATTTAGTGGATGGTATATAAAAAAAACAAATTTAAAAAAAGGACTAAAAATGTCTTTTTTGCATAAAAAGTAAATATATCTCTAAAAAATTTCTCTCCATAAAAAACAGTAAAACAAATTCAGCAAAACAACATAATTTTAGTTCCAAAAATAAAACCAAAATATATGTTAATTTGTAAGTATAGAAGATGTTATATATTTGAGTACATCCAAAAGCACCTTCAAATTGCTCAAATCAATCCAAAATTCTTTGAGTTTGTTGATACCTGGATATCTTAAATATATATTTAAGTGCATATGAGAGCGTCCGGGAGTTGGTTTAAAATATATTGGAAATGTATTCTGTAAGATAGTTGGATTTGTTGCAGTTATCCAATGAAACCTCCCACAGTGAGGTTTTATCACAAGGAATATTCCACCCAAATGTTTCTCGTCATGGAGATGTGGGTATTGACTGCATTCAGCATAACTGGACATTGGCACTCACCACCATTTCTAAGGTCCTAATCTCCATCCAGAGTCTGCTTACTGACCCATTCTGTCAGGTAAGATGTTTGCTCTTACAGGTTAGTCCACAGAAAATGGATGACTCAGTTTTAGATGTATAAAAGTTGTTTGGATGATGACTAGGAAAAATTTGCAATGTCCATACAGATTGTTTTTATTTTATCACACAACTAGAATTCTATATGATGGGAAAATGATCTAAGAGCTATTAATAGGTAAAGATATAAAGACAATGAATTGAATGCTAAGAGTAGAAAAAGATGGAAAGGAAACCCAATGTGATTGTTTGAGTTTGGCTCTTTCTCTTTGTGTAACGTCTAAATCTGATACTTTTCACAGACTTTCATATTCAGTGCACATGATGAGACAATGAGAATACCTCTTACACTATATTTTGTAGTCTAGGTGTCTCTGATGCCAAAACAATGCAAAGAGTTTGTTTTGAGCATCTTCGTCACCAACTTTTTAAAAATTTCTTCAGACGAACATGACTCCAAATTCCAGGAGTCAAGTCTGTCACAGTTTCAGATTTCAAATGCTGCACTAATAGAAAGTTGAACCGGAGGTAAACTCAACATTCACATTGAATCAACTTTTCCCAACATAGCTACGTTATGTAGAAGACCAAGTGCTGTATGAGTCAAATGGGGTTATGGACCACCAGCAGGTGGTTGTAATGAAGAGGAGGGGGAGGGACATAGGAAAGAGTAGCCAAAAGAAAAAACAAAGTATAGGGAAATAGAGTATATCTGATAGATGATGACACCTAACAAGGCAGTGAAAAAGTATTGTTTAGATGTTTGGTTATTCATTGGGAAACTCAGACGGAACAGCAGTAATCTTTTATCTTATTCTGTCCTGTCCCTTGTTCTCATTTGATAATTGTCTGGTTCAGCCTTATCCAATCAAACTGTATTTGGATCTTCCTAGTGGCCTACCTTCTGGCAGTATGTGTCTGGCCATCTCTTTTGTTCTTGTTCTTATGTGGACCATCAAACCATTGTCTCTTTTGTTTCCTAGTTCTATTAAATTACTCCACACAGTATTTTCATGTATGGCCTCAAGTCATAGTTTCAGTAATATTTTATTGTTGAAAAGCAATGAGCTCTCTTCTATTTTGCTAATGATATGTATGTTAGAATCACACAAGAGTATTAAACATATTATTGAATGATTCATAATAATTTCGATCTGGAGTGATATCTTTAAACACTGAAGATCTTATTACGTGTATACAGTCATTAATTAGCTAGAATTATCCTATTTTTCATTTTCTTTCCTCTGCCTGATATTATTAACTCTATTCAAACTGTTCAAAACTGTAACCTTTATTAACCCTTCCTAGCCATAGACGTATATGTTCTAATGATAGTTATTTACTGAAACGCCAAACACGATTATATCCGGAAATTATACATTGTGTCTCTTGGAGAGTTTTTTTATTTCATAAAATAATAGCCTTTGGAATGGCAGGTAAACACTCTGTGTTGATTGCGATTGACTAGGAAATATTTTAAGACGACCTACATTCCGTGCGGCAGGGGTAGAAGGTTGTCCTTTGTCCTAGCTCCACCCACCTGTTGTCTGTTTTGCACATCCTACAGAGCCATAACCAAATACATCCTTTGTGTGCCTAGATAATAAGAGAAGATGATAGACCTTATCTTATGAAGGAAAATTGACAGTGAAACTTTAATTTATAGTTTTAGCGCTTTTACTTCATTTTTTTAAACTTTTTTTAGCAATTTTTGAACTTTAGCACAAAATCCACTAACATTTTATTTTCAGCATTTTTGTACAATTGCTTTACAACACTGACATTCAACTTATATATCTTACTATATATATCTTTGTTTTCAGGAAAACTAAAGGAATACTAATACTCACTTATTATTGTTGCTATAGTTTTTTTATTCACAAAAAATTTAAATCTTGAACAAGTCTAATAAGCTTGCAGGTCTCAATTCAGCAAATAATTCTCTCAAATCACTCGATTTGTTCCTAAAATTAAGTGTGACTTTGTCAGCTATATTACTAATAACCAAAACAAAATACAAACTAAAAATAAATCAATTAGACAGACACCAAAACACAATCTCAGCAGATGTAACTAATGAGACAGTCGACCCAGTCAGCTGGTCACAGTTAGTTAAAACAGTTGCTTGCACAAGACGTTTTATTTAACTATATAAAGATGATCAAAGTTTGATTTATTAAGTATTAATATACCTCAATTGATTGCTCAGTTATTCTGCCATCGATTGATATTCGGTTTTTAAACCGAAAACATCAAAAATATGCAAATAATAACCGATTTATGAAACGTCTGCTTACTACCGTATATATGGCAGTGCCAGTACGTGAGTGGCTTAATAACTGCCGTATATACAGCAGTTTGCCAGTCTAGAGGATTAAACTTTTAACTAGGGCTTCTTTTTAAAATTTTTTCATGAATGTTGCCGACATATGGTAGGAGATTTTGTCACTGAATAAGATGTACGTTCATGCACGTTAATAATATACACGTTCTTCAACAGTTAAGTAAGTAAATTTAACAAAACAACATTATACTAATATGCAACCTAACCTCACTTCAAATGTAAATATGTTCAAACCTCAATGCTTGACCTTCACTGGTTCAACTGCAATACATGGGGAATAAACAAGCATCCCCACTCCAGCTCCAGTCATACCAACATTAGAAACAATATTTAACCCATTTCACACAAATATATACATTTCCACAAACAAATGAATTTTTTACAGCCTAATGAGCAACGTATGTACTTTTTTTAAGTTGAAACACCCTGTATTACTGTATTGAAATAATTGTATTATAATTTGTACCGTATATAAAATATAAATAATGTTTGTGTGTATATAAAAACAATTAAAAAAATTTAATTAATATTATATAAAATATCCAACAAATAGAATAAAGTAATATTTTCGTTATTAGATTAATAGTACAGTAACACAAACAAGTTATTATTTTAGTTTGTATGATTTTTTGATTGGGGATCAATATGAAGTTCTTGTTTAGTTTGGTTGGATTGCCGTGACATCAACAAATAGTGTAGAATATTATTTATCTACTTCATTAATAGGTGTATATTACAAATTAAAGTGTAAGAAACTAACATAAGAAAGTAGAATTAATCATTTTTATTCCCCCTTACTATATGGTAGGAATGATGTGATCATTTCTTGTTTGGGCTCTATTTTCGTAAAATAAAATGCAGAATTAAAAAAAATTATAGAAATAACCAATATTATTAATATAAAAATGTAAAAATCTACAATTTTTATAGACTAAGGCCTGGTATGTGACTCACTGAAACAACAGTTATGGCAGGTAGACCAAGCTGTGCATATCGGAGTGTATAAGAGTCTCGTAATCTTCTGGGGGCGGTCTTGAGCTGCAGACAAATAATAGGTTCTTAAGCATGATCTGTGAGGCGAAGTAGATAAAAGTATTGTTAACTTTATTGGGGGTAGGACTGTACATACATAAAGTACAAAATTGTATTATTACTTAATGTCATATAATAAAGTCCATGATATCAAACATTTATTCTAGATTCGTTAATCTCATTGGGAAATACAATTTTTATATACTCTGTCTGGTTTCTGTCTAGATCTGTATGGAGCCCGAAGTGGGTCGGATGTATCGGAATGAACGGTCACACTTTGAGGCCATCGCTCGTTATGTGGACATGGCAATACGCCATGCACGACGTCCTGCCCCCATGCCCAAACTACTCGTAATACTTTGCCACACAGTTTTTCCTTTATTTCTTTATTAGGATAAGTTATTTATTTACATAACGCTTAACGCTTACAATATCATTAGCTTAACTTTTGTATTACATGTAAATAAGTAAGATTTAATAATGTGTAATAAATAATTACATACAGATCAAATAATTTTTTTCCACCCCAATAACGTGCTATTTCACAAATAAATAATTAAAAATATTGAAAATATTAAGGATAAAAAGATGATATTTTCTATACTTGAGTATAAAAAAGACAGAAGTGTTTTAGTTACTGTGTTTTACTTATCTATATATAAAATTAATTGGGATAGTATAACATAAGCTGTATTGTTATAAAAAAGTACAAATACAAAATGTGCGGGTCAGATTTAAACTTCCTTTAAATAACAAACATTTTTATATATATATATATATATAATATATATATAGTATATATATATATATATATATATATATATATATATATATATATATATATATATATATTATGTTGTGAACTCCACATTATAGGGTTATCTTTATGTTAGAATAATAAATCGCAAACTACAACCCTTTTAAAATTCCTTTATTTCAGACACGTGTGTTTCGGTATAAACCATCTTCAGTGTGAACATTAACCTCTAATTAAATAATAAACAAAACAAATAAATATTACACCTGTCGACTATTTAAACAGATGTTAAACTTATATGACACAGTTGTAATTTTGATTAAGATTCTGTGTTTAATATTTTTTCAAAGATAGATTTGTTTTATTTTTTAAATTGCTATTTAATATGTTGTGAGGATCTTTGTTATAATTTAGATAAATATGTAATTCTTCTTTCGTGTTTTAATTTTTCTCCTTTCCTTTCGATATCCAAAATTTCCATGTTATTTTCAATATTTTTGTAGTTATGTCCAGTTTCTAATAAATGTTCAGCGAAATTTGATTTTATTGTAGACATGTTATTTGTTTTCAAAGCTTGTATATGTTCTTTAAACCTTTTATTAAAAAATTTCTGCCAGTTTGTCCAATATAATAGCTTTCACAGTCACTACAGTTAATTTTGTATACTCCACATTGTTTGTATAAATCTTGTTTGTCATCTTTTTGGCTTACTTTGTTTTCAATTAGTTTAAACGTGTTATTTCTTGTTTGGTAACTGATGGAAAATTTTGAATTTTGAAAGGTTTTTCGAATAGCTTTGTTTATTTTAGTATTGAAAGGTACACATATATATTTTTGAATTTCATTATTATTAGGATTAGGCCGTATTGTGTTGGTTTTATTGATTTTTCTTGTTTTCTTCTGAATCATTTTGTCTACAATATGGGGTTGATATCCATTTTTGACAGCTAGATATTTTATGATTTTCATTTCTTTAGTTTTATTTTCATCACTCATTGGTATATTTAACATTCTGTTTATCATTGAGTGAAATGCTGCTAATTTGTGTTTCCAAGGATGGTTAGAGGTTGATGGTATTAGAAGATCTGTTTGGGTTGTTTTTCTATAAATTTCAAATGAGTGGTTTCCATTAAGATTAGAAATGCTTATATCAAGAAAGTTAATTTTGACTTTTTGGATTTCTTTTGAAAACTTAATTGTTGGGGATATAGAATTGAGGAATGTTAAAAACTGGTCTGCTTGCTTCTCATCTCCTTTGAAAAGACATAAGATATCATCGGGGGCAGCTCTTTTACTCTACGAATCGTTGTCTCAACGACCCTATTTTTATATTTGCAATATCAGTGTTGGGTCTTTTACACTACTAATCGTTGACTCAACGACCCTTTCTGAAAAAATAACAAATAACAGAGGGTCTTTTACTCTACGAAGCGTTGTGACAACGACCCGATTTACTAAGAAAACTAAAAGTTCAATCCAATGGTTCTTTGTCACAACGACCCATATACCGAATATAAGAATAGAACTACAAGTGGGTTCGTTGACACAACGACCCTTTTTCTATATTTTTTATCTAATTCATTAAATTGGGCCGTTTACACTACGGATCTTTGTATCAACGGCCCAAATATAAATTAAAAGTTGAAAAGTAGAAAAAGGTTCGTAGAATCAACAACCTAGTTTCAGAATAAGTTGAAATATATGTATTAAGGGGTCGTTGACTCAAAGACCCTATAATGCATCTAACCTCAAATAAGACATTCTAGGGCGTTTACTCAACTGATCGTTGTCTCAACGCCCCTCCCGTCCCAAACAAGCACTTTCAAACGAAACAGGGTCAATCAGTCAACTCCTAGCCCGGTAGGCATGAAGGCGCTGCGTCTGTGCCGAGTTTAGTCCTAACATCTGATATAAGGGTAAATACTTTGTATAAGTATTATATCTAAATATTTTGTTCATTATACGTATATATTATTGAACTAGATTTAAAGTCTGGTAACAGTTGTATTTATAAAATATAAGAAATATTTTTAAGACATACATTTCTAGTTATGATTTCCATTTCTTGTTTATGTATTAAAATATATTTCACTCATGTACATAAACTGAAATAATGTAACTGTCATTCATATTTCTACTTCTGTCGGAAACAGGTTGAGGTTTCTAATTATTATTAAATGGTTAATCAAACAGTACCCAACGTTCAAATTAAAGTTAAAATGAAAAACATTGCAAACAAATGAAAACACTAATACTAAATTTTGACAACTATAACTCCAAACATGCACTATGAGGAATTCGATTGACAGTGCCGAAGCCACTCATCTGAGAAGGACGAAAGATTTAATTTCTGTATGTCTGTATGACCGCACAATATATCAAAAAACGAATTGACTTATATATGGTTACTGATTTATAGCGATCACTTTTAAATTGCTATTGCGGTTAACCGTACAGTGACGGGAAAATCGCAGAAGAAATAAATTTGTAAGCAAACTGTGTACAGTCATATGACATTTTTAGATGTGGCATGGTAACACAAGTACCCTATCCATCCGCAAGATATTTCTAAAAATGTCTTTTTTGTGTGCTTTAAATTTTATATGAATCTTTATTTATACATAGACAAGAAGGAGCTCCATTTTGGCGCATGTATTCTCATTTTTTTCGGCTGAGCGTAATATATTAGGTATATTGTAACATATACGTACTTGAATTCTGTGCGCTCCACTACCCGTATGTTATTTGTATTATATCTGATTGAGTTCATTTATAAGTCTAGGTGAGTTACTGTAGTCGACACTATATACATCATCTGATATCAAAACTTTCTTACCACTCAGTAGCTAATCCCATCGTGAACTGTAGAATATTTAGCGTATCAACTATACCATGTAATCGATTTGTTAATTACATGTATAAGTTTTTTAAAAGAGGTTTGTTTGCGTTGGATAGTTTTAACAGTTTAAATTAATCTATGGTCAAATATCAATGGAATGAAACTTAAATATTCTAACTACAACTACAGAAACAACAGTGAGGTAGTCTCAGGTAAAGGCTCGGGTGAGGTGGTTCCTTCCTCAAAATGGTGTCGTTAGCAGACAATGCAATAGTTTTATTGCAACCGATCTCGAGTTTACGTATATAAAATATACGTACATGTATATTTTGGAAATTTAACATCAGAGACACACCTTTCTATAAATAAGTTGCCTGGTAGCAAAATAGTTAAACAAATTATTTAAAAATACTAATATTAAAAGGAAGTAGTTTTGGTGAAAAGGTTGATTGGCTTGCCGCAACATCTCCCTTTGATATATATTTTTCATATAAAGCCATCCTATAATTGACAACAATGACTGTAATTCTAAAAATCTAATATACCAAATAAATTGCAAGTAATGCTCCATACAATACATTGGCCAAACATCTAACCATTTATGAATCCGTATGACAGGGCATAGGTTTGATATATTCCATAAAAATAAAGAAAAACCATTAGCAAGACATGGTCTAGAACATAAACAAGAGTGTTTTACATTAAAAGGAATACACCAACTACCACCATTCCCTGATGAAAATTACAACAGATTAAAACTAAAGCACGTAGAGCAAATTCATTAAATCATGTTGAAGACAAAAAAACCCATTTGGTCTAAATTTAATACAAATTTTTAAAGACATAAATTTAAATTATTGTTAAAGATTAAAAATTTGTCAAAAATTAAAAGTTTTATTCCATCCTTTCTAAAAATCAACTGTTTGAACAAGATTAAATAAGAAAAATTTTACGTCAGCTGGACTTTATCAAATGTTATGCACTGTGTTTAAATTTATCATTTCATGATTCTTGTTTACGTTTTATAGATTTGTATTAACTTAATTTAAAACTTCCTGAAGACGGTATTAAATCCCCTGAAATATAAAAGTGAAAAATGGTTCTTTTATTTTCTTCTATTTAACACAGTGACGATAAATATTATTGAACACTGCATAATTTTGTTATAGGTGAAAAGGAGATTATATATTTTACAGTATTTCTTTAAGTGCAATAGAGTTTTTTAAGTCTCCTAAAGGACAAAATTATAAGATGCAGCCTATTTTAGCTTTGTGAAATGCAGCCAGAATAAGAATGTTTTGTAAGTTTTATTGAACATTAAAACCAGCTCATTCACAATAGTGTGTTATCTTTTTAAACTATTACTAAGGATTTTTATCGTTCATTGAAATAAAAAGAAATATTTTCATATTCATTTACAACTTTATTTCACAATTGACCCTCCGCCACCCCCCCAAGTACAGACAGTACCTGAGACTACTAAGCTGTTATAGAATTTGTAACTACTGTAAGTTGGATCAATTCATAAATTCAAGAGAATGTCAGATCCTACAATGGCATTCAAGCCAATAAGAAGGAATGGCGGTATTTCTATTTATAAGAATTATTTTCTTCAACTAGTAATTTCAGGTCATGGCTTGCCATCTCGACCGTTGACAGGGAACTGTGTTGTTGCAATCCGTAAAATTTGATTTCTTCCACTGAGATCTTTAATGTCCAGGCTACTCATCTAGATCTTTGATAAGAAATTGTGGTCGACAAGGAATTTTGCAGTGGAAATCCATCAGAGTGGTTCCGCCTCGGAGAATTTTATGTCCAGGCTTGACATCTAGACCGCCGACAAGGAATTTTGCTGTGGCAGTCCATCAGAGTTGTTCTGCCTCGGAGAATTTCAGGTCCAGGCTTGACATCTAGACCGCCGACAAGGAATTTTGCTGTGGCAGTCCTTCAGAGTTGTTCCGCCTCGGAGAATTTCAGGTCCAGGCTTGACATCTAGACCGCCGACAAGGAATTTTGCTGTGGCAGTCCATCAGAGTTGTTCCGCCTCGGAGAATTTCAAGTCCAGACTTGACATCTAGACTGTCGACAAGGAATTTTGCTGTAGCAGTCCATCAGGGTTGTTCCGCCTCGGAGAATTTCAGGTCCAGGCTTGACATCTAGACCGCCGACAAGGAATTTTGCTGTGGCAGTCCATCAGAGTTGTTCCGCCTCGGAGAATTTCAGGTCCAGACTTGACATTTAGACTGTCGACAAGGAATTTTGCTGTGGCAGTCCATCAGAGTTGTTCCGCCTCGGAGAATTTCAGGTCCAGGCTTGAGATATAGACCGTCGACAAGGAATTTTGCTGTGACAATCCATCACAACTATTTTCTTCCACTAAAATTTTCATACTTTTGAGTTTAGGTTCTTGTAATGAAATCCAGACAGCTAGCAAAATATTCAACTATTAGTTTTCAGAAAACGTTTATTTAAACTTACGGTTTCAGGTACTTAGGAAGATATCCTGGTCACCGACAAGGATTCGGAGAATTTTATCCTTCAAAACTTCTGTTCCCACTGATGACTTGGTCCTTGGAAGGCATTGTGGCAGCCGGTACGGATTTAATCATAGTTTTGTTTCCTACTGAAGATTATGACTATTGAGAATGACATTCTTGTTTAAACAAGATTTAAAGTTGTAGGCATGAAATTTTACTTGATAATACATTGATCAACTGTTTTTATTTAAAATGATGATTATTGAAGTGCAGTTTTGAAAATTTTACAGTAGCTTGGTCTGACTTTAAATTTTGAATGAAATTACGTTTCACTTTCCATAACCATAGTTACTGATGTCAACAATAAAAAATTAAGAAGTTGACTATCCTGTTAATTTTAGCACCTTTATACCAATTGCTTGCTAAATAATCTTTAGTACTATCGCTAGCCAGTACACACTATGGTGTCACCCACAATCAACATTTTAAACGTTCAATAACTGTCCACTTTGAATCCGTGTCCACAGTAATCCGAACGCACGCTAGTCCGAACGACCTTCAGTCTGTATTTTTAGATTTTTATGTTACAATTTTAAATCCAGTGTGAGCCACCGAGCATTATATCATTAGTTGTAGAGTGTTTCTGATAGTTTATTAATATTTCCTCATATAAAGCAAACAATCAGATCAAAGGCACGCCTTTACAAGTTGCTAACCTTTACCTTCAATATACTAAATTATTTTGAGTACTCCCAATGTCACTCGCAATGTCAGTGTATCTCTGAATATCGCCATATTTCAATTCAACTGCCATTCAGAAAGTATTTTTGTAACGAAGTTATATAAAACTCGAAAACTTATGTACATTTAAAAGATTAATATAATTATCTTTGTAAATAATAAGGCAATGCTTTTATTTTGGGAAGTTCTTATCTCCCTATAAATTGTATTTGTATTTTTATCAAGCCGCATATAAACATTGTCCCGTAACTCTTTTTGCAAAAGTGTTCTACCAACAGCACAGTAAAACTATATTTCAAAATTTAAAAATTTTCAAACCAGATACAAATGTTTGAAAATTTGACCAAACATTTGATACAAAATAATAGAATACAAAATGGTGATAAGGAAACTTTTAGGTGCATGTAATAATAAACAGTTGCAATTTACCTTATGCTGGAATCTCCGGGAGATATTTAGGATTTTCACGATCACAACCCCCAGAATCCATAACCACTACAGACCAAAAAATGTATGTAATATATATATATATACTAGCGGGCCCGGCGCGCTTTGCTGCGCATTTCAATAATTTTTTGCAAAAGTTGCCCGCGGCTTCGCACGCAATTTCCCGTTGAAAACAGTACACTATATTCACTTATTCTTTTTCTATCACATTCTAAACATTGCTGAGATAATTGATAGTCGTTCCATCGTGAGCCTCTTGGGCGTATTATGAAGGTATGTACCATATTCCTGCCTATATCTAGCTGTTACCCACGGCTTCGCACGCAAATCTTAAGAACCGAAGTCCTTATATTACTTAGTAAATTTTTTTTTTACTATAATAAATTTTAGATTAAATTAGTTATATCTCCGATGCCACGATTGAGCTTGCTTTGTTGTCTCGATCGAGAGAATATGTACACACGGAGTTTTGAGAACCATACTTCTGTCAAAAAAAACAACTAAGGTTGATTTTATAACATTCTTTATATTTGTAGCCAACGTAAGATAGTAATTATGATATCTGCATTACTCTTCTGATCAAGCATGAGCATGGTTTATATTAAATAAATATTGCAGTTAAAGGTGAATTTTTACGTCAAATTTGAATTGTATTATCTGGATAGTAAAGTCTATGTTTAACAGTGATTGCAAAAACAGTTTAAACAAAATTTGTCGTTTCTCTTAAGCTTACTCTATGCTTTAAAACTATAAGTGTAATATATGTTTACAAAGAACAGCTGATTAAAAATTTGAAAAGACGTTAACATATGTTTGCTGCAATGCATTTCTTATGGGTATTTCTGTAACCAGTGGGGCGGAATCCTGAATCGGGAAAGGGATGGGCATAGCTTATAAACCTTCTCCGTGGAAAAATACATATACGTACAAATTTTCATCATGATCGGTCCAATAGTTCACGATTCCATAAAGGACAAACATACAAACATTCATTTTTATATATATAGATATAGATATATATACATATATATATGTGTGTATATATTTATTTGTTTATATATGGCTATTTTAACAACTACCAACCATAAATAAAAAAACAAGGTTTTTGTTATTCCAGGTTTTTATCTACTATTATTAATTTGATCTATATTCTTGATATTTAGAATTGCTATTTATCGTTACAATTTCCATTTTTAATATTTATTTGCATTCCATTTTTATCACTCTTACTTGGTAATGTCTTATCATTACTGCTTATAAAGTATATCTGTATCCGGTAAAAGGGGTTTATATTAATATAATTTTAAATGAATACAAAGCAAATTATTACATTTGTAAATTTATAGTGGCAAGAGAATAATGTACGCTACATCAATACGAGCGCAACATTCAGCGCCGTACGACTGGTGCGCAGTAACATCTCGCCACAATGTCCGGCTGCACGCAGTTGACACAAAGACCCTAGTAGACTAAAAGAACCTCTGAACAGTTAAAAGTAGGTCGTTGTCTCAACGACCCTCTTACTATATTTTATCCATTGAGTTAAAAATGGGTTGTTGTCGCTACGACCCTTCTTCACATTGCTTATACATTTCTCCATTTTGGTCCGTTGACACAAAGAATGGTTGAGTAAAAGACCTGGTTCTTTCAATATAAGCATTTAATATAATTTAGGGTCGTTGAGACAACGACCCAACTTTTGAAATATTAAACTAAACTGGCAAAAAGTGGCGTTGTTGCTACGAACCCAGTTGAGTAATAGACCCTTTTCATTCATTTTACTGGGTCGTTGTCACAACGAACCTATGTAGAAAATCTTAAATATCAAAATGGGGTCGTTGTCTCAACGACCTGTAGACTAAATGACCCTGTCTTATTTGTTATTTTCTCAGAAAGGGTCGTTGAGTCAACGATTAGTAGTGTAAAAGACCCGTCACCATATCATCAACATATCTAAACCAGTAAATTATTTTATCTTTAAATGGATTAGTAACACTCATTATGTTGTTGTTTTCTAAATGTTGCATATATATATTTGCAAGAAGGCCTGAAAGAGGAGATCCCATTGCCAACCCATCTTCTTGTTTGTAAAAGTCCTTTTTGTATTGAAAATAATTTTGATTAACAGTAGATTTTGTCAATGATAAAATATCGTCAATTTCATTCCTTTCAAGTTGACTGTATTTTATTAGATTATCTTTTAGAATTTGAATTGTTTCTTGTTTTGGAATGTTCGAGTACATGTTGTTAACATCAAAGGAAATGAAGAACGAGTTTAATGGAATTTGAATGTCTTTAATGTCTAAAACACGAAACACGTGTCTGAAATAAAGGAATTTTAAAAGGGTTGTAGTTTGCGATTTATTATTCTAATATATATATATATATATATATAAACTACTTTCAATGCAGTGTAGAAATAAATGGCTTTAATTTAATATCAAGTAAAAAAATTACTTTTCAAAACTTGAAAATTACAGGGAGAAATATTCATGGAGGCACAGGGCATTAAGAGGTAGTTTTCTGTTGGTCAGATCTGACCGTCATGGTAGTTAAAGTATTAAGGTACCTTTCATGAAGATTTGAAAAACAAACTAAATGTTTTAATTATATCAGAAGGAACTGTGATTATTTAAAGTGACAACTTTTATCATCTTGATGTTATATTCACAAAAAAATGTTAAAAACAATCATTTTTTCAGTATGTGAATAGAAAAGATTCTCATATAAGACACGTTTTTATTAACAAAACAATATAATTATCATAACAGTTTTCTGTCACAAATATTTAATTTTCGTATGTCATAATTTATATACATACTATAAAATATTCATATCGCTATCTTAATCTGTATTTCTTTTGGCTTGGTTACAAAATTGGCGCTTCAATCAAATATAATTCTTTGTGGAATGACCAAGAACATGTCTATTTTCCTATCCTCAGGAAGTTATTTTGAAGAGCTGTGACTTAGAAATAAAAATAATCATTGTGTAATGTTAATTCTGTCTGTATAGCAATGAAATATTCTGTTTCTTTTTATATCCATAGGCATAATCAGAAAGTTTTAATTATATCGAAACCAAAAATTAATTCATTATATGTAAGAAAAAACTCAATTTAGTTCATAAATGAGTGAAACTGGCTTAAAAGGAGGTTGTAATTGAAAAGATATCTGTTGGCTGAACATTAGTGAAGCCTATTACCCGAGGATCTGGAAACATATCATTTCTGTATATCTGTGTCACAACGCTCCTGCTAGACATTAGCTCCAAGCAGCAATGCCAAACAGATCTGTTTAGTGGGTTTCCACCCTAACATTTTCATGTCTAAAATGTGTAATTAATTTCATATTTTAATAGTCACTAACTTTAATAATAAATTCATTTTTGTTTAATTACCTCTTTTTCCCATTTTGAAAATAATTACTTCTTAGTGATTCCTTGCATCACTGAACAATGTTGAATACCAGAAACACCCCTGTTACCTTTACAATCCTTCCATCGTCGAAAAATAAGTAATTTCACCATATAATGATAATTTAATTAGCATATACCCCCTACCACTTCGTCCGCAATTTGTATGAAACATTCTGTGTAGTTTATTGAATAGCTACCATGATTTCAGTAACACTTGAACTATTTTAGACCAATCTGGAGGAACCAATTTAAAGTGAAAGTTCACTTCTTAGTGACAGCACTTTTGATGTAATATGATAGAGTTCTATGATATTTTTAAAATGGAATTAGGTATTTATATCATGGATCAGGTACCCATTTTTTTGAGTAGTGTAGTTCAAATTAATTATACTTCCAACACAAAATTGTAGTTGCTATTTTATTATATATATATATATACATTCATTAAATTTGTATAAATGGCAATAGCCGAATTTAATTTATTTCGATAAACATTGAATCGCAAAAAGTACTGGCGGAGCAAGTACTTTTTGATGGTTTCCGGGGGATGGGATAAACTAAAAGTTAGGATACGTTCTGGACTGGAGATTAGTTTGGTTCTCTCCATTCTTGTTATCCTGATGACATCAATTACATAGCAGGTTCTCAGTTCTTTTTTCACCAATATTAGGTCGCATTTAAGAAGTTCCCGACTAAAAACAATTTCCTTTCAGCAATTTACAGTACTATGGGGTTGGACTTATACTTAATATTGGCTTAAGAAACAAGGTAAGCTTCAGCAATTGACTTGTTTGTTTGGCGTTAGCTGCTTCTACCAGAATGGTTCCATCTCCAATTTTTAAATGAAGTTTTGTTTATCACCCATTCCAACCATCGCATTGTTAATAGGAAGGGACTCACCTTGGAAAGAGAAATATCAGAGTGATTATGGAATTTTTATTCATCTTCGTCTAATCTTCTTAGATTATTTTTCATCTTCTTCGTATGAGTCCGAAGGTAATTGCCTTTGCAATCTCTAATTACTAAAATATATCTAAGGTTTGTGGGGGTTGCCATAGTGTTAAAAACCGCATCGTGTGTAGAAATTCGGGCCGAAATGACAGGAATGGGTGTCTTCACTACCAGTTCCTCGGGCCTGATGTTAGTTCATTTAACTGAGAAAGGAATACGTGCACAACTCGGGCTCGCACATAGCAGCAAAACCTTCCAACATCTTTGATCACTACACACTTACTGGCCAAGGACTGACGTGGCTAGTTTCAGATCCGCATCGTCACTAACGCATCGGTAGCACAAGCGTACATCAGCCCCGATTAGGACTGGGGCACTCTAAGTTGGTGATGAGGAGGAACAGTCAGGAAAGGGATGAGTAGGAATTATGATGAAGATTAGACAGTAAGAGGCAGTTTAATGTTATATAGTTCTTCACAATGCGCGATTGGAATGAAAATCTTGATTTAGGTGTGTTTAGTATACTTAGGGATCGAATGTCAGTTTTTGCTTTAATATTCAGTTTTAGCTTATCACTGGAGTCTCATTCTTACTGCTGCTGTAAAAAATTGTGGTTTTGGTTTTCCCAGTGCATTTGCTTTATCATTATTATTTCTGAAGTATAAGGATAGCCAGTTATTGTATTTCTCATTGAATTTATAGACAGCCAAATACAATATCAACTAAAAAACAATCTGATGACCCCATGTTGTTACCTAGCATATTTTTGGAGAAATGTATATTCCTCATTTTTTAAATTTTAGCACTGCTTTTGTCCACTGATACCTTTGGTACGATAAAAACTCAAAATTGTTACACTGCTTTCAAGATAAGTTTAAGATTTTGAAAGCATTTTAAAAACTGGAAGAAGACAGCCACGCCATAAATTGTTTAATATAATTTTTTTTTTAAGGATATCCCTGACTGAACCGGAACCCTAAGACCTCTGTTACACGCTAAACATCTTATTTCAAACTTCTACCACATTAAAGTAGGCTATACACTTATATCACTTTGGGATAATATTTTACTGATTAGGTTGTATTCACATATGTATTCGAGTAAAAGAAAAATAATTTTTCACACAATGAGCTTCCCATTAAGTATTTTTAGTGTGAACCTCAACATCTTGAACCTCAAATGGGTTCCAAGTTATTAAAGAATTGTGCAAAATTATTTAAATTATAATTTTGTTGTACGTTTATATTGATTGAGAATTTCTAAAAGGGAATGGTTGTTGGAAAACCAAAAAAATACAAAAATGGGAATGGTTGTGCGCAAAATATTAAAGACTATTTAGGAGCTGGGTGTATTGAGTCATCAGCCGATGTAGCCAGGAAACAAAACGTAGGTTGGGACCGATGAGTAGATAAAGAGATTGGAATGCGGGGAGCAAGCACCTGACTTAGTTCGTGGCCCGTGGGATCTCTGCATGGCGCACGACACCACATAATGTGTGTTTTCCACCCAAACCACATATGTAGCAACAACAAAGATAAAAACCGATCTTCTTTAGAAAAACAATCTATACTAAAAGAATTGGGCTGATAATTGATAAATGCAGTTTTTAACTTCAGTAATATAGTGTAATATGTAAAATAAACTTGTGTAGAAAGATAACTAAATTGCGGCTGTAATGTCAGTGCCTTATCCACTACATAGAAATAGAAATAGAAATAATTTATTTCCCATTACCATACAACATTCAAATCATATAATACATTGTATATAATTTAACATTTCATCCAGCATCAAGAAAACAACAACAGACGCATACCCCTAGAAACTAATCTAAATAACAATACAAGGATAAATAGATAAATAATCTTAATAGTATAAATAAATAACAATACTTATAACAAAGCAAGATACAATTCTTTTAGGTACTTCAGAACATATTTAGATGCTTAGATACAACAGTCATATTCAGCCATAAATTAAAAAAAAAAAACTTTTAATGGTTAGGAAATTTAGGACCTCATAGGTAATACCTGCTTTGAGGTTCCCTCAAAAATTAGTTAATTTCTTTTATCAGTACTTTACTTTTATAACAAATTTTTTAAGTTAGTAAAAAACAAAATATAGATTATTCCATAAATTTCCATGTTATTCGTTATTTACTCAATAAAATTTGATTTGATCCCCTTAATGTATAAAAATATGATATGCATAGCAATTCAATATAGTACAGCATAATATAGGAAACAATATATGTCTCAATGTATCCTAGAATATATTAGACCCTCAATATCATCCTGCAAGAATAGCCATTTCTTAAGTTCTGTTTTAAATCTCCTACTAGCCTTAATTCTTTTCAAAGGTTCAGGTAATATGTTAAAAATCTTTGGTGCTACATAAAAGTACGTTCTCTGGAAAAAGGTTAAAAACGGTCTTGGAGTTTGCAACAGATTTGGCCTTCTTAGTCTAGATCGATAAGTTCCATCATTACTGGGTAAATTTCCACTCTGCATATAAAACATAATTAACACCTTAAATACAAACAAATATCTAACTGGTAATATTTTCATGCTCAAAAAGAGAGGAAAGGATGGTTCATATCTATTTTTCCCTAAAATAATTCTTATTAGCTGCTTCTGCTGAGTGACAATCGGATAAATATTTGAATAGTACGAGCTTCCCCAACAAACAATGCCATACTCCAGCCTACTATTAACTAGGGAAAAGTATACAGTTCTCAATACGTCAACTGGGCATATATCTCTAATATGATACATAAGTCTAATAACTGTGTTAAACTTTGATTTCAGCTTATTTATATGTTTCTTCCAATTTAACTCCCTATCCAATACTACACCAAGATACTTAATCTCATCACCTTTACGCACTGTCACACATTTATCATCACACACACCTTCCTTACACAGACATTCTAAACATACATACTTTATAGAGTTGTGAGACACATTAAGATCCCTCAGCGAAAAATTAATATAGACAGTTTTCTCTGGAGTCAGGATTAGTTTATTTTGTGTGAACCACCATCTTAATGATTTTAAATCCTGACCAATGAGCAATTCCACCTCATCCCAATTATCACCAGCATAGCATAATGCTGTGTCATCAGCAAATGATGTGATCATTCCATTTAGTCGGGCCAAACATAGATCATTTATATAGATTAAGAAGAGTATTGCTCCCAACACTGAACCCTGTGGAACTCCAGATTTAATTTCTCCCATATTACTCAAAACGCTATGTATTCTTACACATTGACTCCTTTGAGATAGATAACTCTTAAACCACATAAAAGCATTCCCCCTAATACCACAATTATAAATCTTATTTAGTAGTAAATTGTGATCCACAGTGTCAAAAGCTTTTTTTATATCAATGAACAGCCCACTTACCCTTTTACCGGTATTAATATTATTAGTAACTTGCTCCATAAAATTTAACAGAGCATTTTCCGTACTAATACCAGTCTGAAAACCAAACTGATTTTTTGAAAAAAATTTTGTTTTGAGTAGAAAGGACATTACTCTCTGCTTCATAATTTTTTCTATAACCTTTGAGAAGGTTGATAACAAGGATATAGGCCTATAATTGTTACAGTCAAATTTAGAACCCTTTTTATGAATTGGTATTACAACTGCTTCTTTTAGTTTACTTGGAAACACCCCTGTTGAAAAGCTTAAATTAATTATGTGTGTTAAAACCTTTGCAATAACATGACCAATTCTTTTCACTAAGGTAGAGCCTATCCCATCAATTCCAGGAGCTTTACCACTCTTTAAACCTTGTATACATCTTATTACCTCCCCTTCAGAAACATGCTGCATAAACAAAGAAGAAACTTCATTGTTGGAGCAAAATTTCTCTTTATATTTCAGGTTATAAAAATTATCTGGCTTACCTTCTGCAATAGATAAAATCATTTACAATATTCAAGAAAAAGTTATTAAAGACATTAGCAACAGCAATGTTATCACTTACAACATTATCATCTACTTTTAATTTATAATCAGAACAATCCTTTCTATTCCCCGTTATGTTGTTTAATACCCTCCATGTCTCTTTTGAATCTTTTGAACAATTATTAAAGATATTTCTATAATAGGAATCTCTTGTTGTTTTTTATTTCAACATCTAGCTTTTTTTTATAATTCAAATAATAGTCTAATAGTTTTTCATTGTTGGAATGTTTTTTACATTTCATAAAAAGTGAATTTCTCTTTTTAATTTTTCTGCAAATTGCCATATTAATCCACGGTTTTTAATTTTTTTATTTTAAATTCAGCCTTCTTTTCTACTTTACTTAAGGTTATGTGACTTTGTAGATTGCTATAAAAAATATCAAAAGCTTGAGAGGCATCCTGACTCAGAAATACAGTAGACCAGTCTTGACAACCAAGTCTAAGGTTCAACATTGCACAGTCAACAATACTGGACTCCAACCTGCTGTTATCGGACTCACCATCTAAACCAACTTGTCTCATTCCTAGGCAAACTGCAGTCATGCAGTGATCTGTTATGCTTGTTTGCAGAACAACTGAATCAACATTCTTTATACAAGTGTTTCTCAATTTGGCATACATATGATCCAGACATGACTTTGCCCTATTTGTAAACCTTGTTGGTTCATTAATCAATGATTCAAACCCATTACTTGACATACACAACCTTAATTTATCTGTGCAATTATCATCTAGTAGTAAATTTATATTTAAGTCTCCCACCACCAAATAATTAACTTTCTTTTTAAATACACTATTATTTTCAATGGTACTCTGCAATTCATCAACAAAGTCTTCTTTTGGGAACATATGCCACCTATATACAGCCAATAAAACAAAATCACATCCAAATGCATTAAAACTTAGCCCTAATACATCTGCAGAGGAAAAATCTATCTCAAAACTATCAGAACTACATACAGACGCATCATTACAATAAACAGCAATCCCTTTTGCCCTATATTGATCATTACATTTTGCATATAACTTATAATTTGGCAGTTGAAAAAAATTTATTTCAGAACTAGCCACCCAAATTTCAGTCAGAACAATAATGTCAGGCAAGACTTTCCATGTTGACAATTCTACTATTAAACTTTCAAAATTTGCTCTCATGCTCCTAATGTTCTGTTGCATTACAATAATATTTTTATTTTCTAAGCTAAATATAATCGACAAGTCATTTTCCATGTAAATTTGAGTAAAAAATCAATATTCAACAATAACAATATTAACAGTAAATAAACTATAGAAAGCTAACATAATATAATTAAACAACAAACATTAATGACATAACAGATTTAAAAATAACATCTTAACAAATGCAAAATCTAATTTTTAATTTCACAAAATCCGCCGTAAGTACTGTGGGCTCACTATGCCTTCAACATAGGACGCAACGAAGGATAGCGATGATCACTCTGCCTTTCTTGGTGTTCTCTACTGTCCTAATACTTGAGACATCCATCACTGACATTTTCAGACACTGTTACGTCATATCACCCTCTCCCTACACAGCGGTGAGGGTAGCATTATCCGATTCTCTTGCCAACCTCTGTAAGCCTCATACTCTTTGCTTGTATTACTTTGGAGTTTGCGTAAACCACGTCCCCACCGCCATTCTGCCGTCTTATTGGTACGTAATTTTTTCCAATAGATAATTTGGCTTGCTTGTCTCTTGGGTCGCTTGTCCGCCTCCGGTCATCTGTCTGGATGAGATGGCCATAAACTGTGTCCAATGAGTGTGTGCCTTCCTAAGGTTGCACCCATATTACCAGCCCGGACCAAGAATTCATTGTTTTCTTAATGTGCGAGCATTGTGAATAATTCATTCATTGCTGAACTGTGTATACTACATCATCTGTACTGTATGTATTACCTCATCTAGTACATACGAGTGCATACTAAAAACCTCTAATTTGGTTGTCAAAAAAGGGCTACTGTTGGAGTTGAATCAAATGTTTCCATTATGAGATGCATTTTTTTGACAAGGAAATCAAAGCTTTAAATTTTATAAGACGATGTAATTTGTATTTAAAATTTAATTAAACTGTAAAATTGTAATTGTAACTGCAACAGTGGAAACCAGCGTAACCTCTAATGCTGGACAAATGTGAGCCTCATGAGTAAACGTAGACACGTAGACTCCATTGATAAGACTGCCCGAAGTCGACCAGGGATATTCATATATTGACATATTATATGAGAAAATATCATATATCATGTATGATATATTTGTAATCTTCCGAAAATAAATCCTAAATTAAAAATAGCAAAATCATAGTGCTTTAGCAAATTTAAGTATGGTGCCAAAGTTAGACCAATCAATGGAGATAGACCTTACACATTGTCTTTGGACAGGTTCACCATCAAATACATAAATCAAAACTGAAACAATAAAATCAACCAATTTGCGAAGATTTACTCCCATGAGTTCATTTGCGCTGGTGGGACCCACACCGGACTACTAGTTAATGTTTTAGACTACTAGAGTAATAGTTTATTCGTTACGTATGTTTTAACTTATACATTATTTGTAGATTTAGGTTCAGCTTTGTGACTTACTTCAGTAATACTGGGGAGGTGGGGATTTTCTGTTTATCCTAACATTTTGTGTGATACCCCTTTTAGTAGAAGTGTTGAATATGACCTAGAATAATGAGGAAGGGTAGAGTAAAGATGGAGATTATTATGACCCAATGGTGATAGCCATGCAACATACCAGTATTATTTCATTAATACTTTGTTTAGTTCTGATGTACTTATACTTTTGTTGTGCACATAGACAAAAAACATAACCTTAGGAGTTATTTTTCCATTTTATTTAAAAATCATGTAGTATAACATGTCAAAGTAAGTGTTGATTATTATTTTCAACACGCCTAGCATCACTTTGGCGACCGCAGCGTCGGACATTGCTTCGTCGATCTAAGGTTCGTATCTTAGGAAGCTGTCTGTAGTTGTGGAACTTGAAGTACTGAGAATATAGTCTTCTACTGATGATTTTTTTTGTTCACTTCGGTCTTGAGTGATTCAGTGGCTAGGTTTCAACTCTTCAAAAAATTTTATAGAATAGTTAGTTTTAGCTTACTAAAACAGGTAAATATCTTTGATTTACTCACTTATTTGAGATTTTTATCGAGGAAACTTGGGGGGAATATGAGGAAAATGCGGGGAGGGCTTTATTCTTCGGAAAGCTTGAAAATCTGAGAACTCTGCTAAATATGTCAAGAAGCAGAAAAATGACACAAAATACACTTGTATCCTTGGATATAAATAAATATTGCAAATATATTAGTTTCCATGGATATTCTTATTGTAGGGACAAACACTCTAACTGGAATTCATAAGCCCAGCATTATTTGTATAAAAACGAAATTATATATAAGAAATGTATGTAAGAGCTTTGTATATGAGTATATTATTTTTTAATTCTTTTCAAAATATTTTTATATGTCCAGCCAAATGAAAATAAAATTTGTGACGATAACCGTCTATATGTCTACCTTAAAGTTGTATTTTTTAAAATAAATATTCAATCAATCAAATAACCTATTTTATAAGACATCGTTTTAATTTCCAGGTTTTCCATGATGTTCAAAGGAGTAGATATTCTAGACCAATAACAGCTACATTACACTCCATATTATATTCTCTCTCTTATTATTTTATAAATTTAGTGGGTTTATTAATATTACAACTAATTCTATATCCTATAATAATACAAAGTTAAGGTAAGAGTACCAAATCACAAGTTCCTCCCAGAAGATATTCTCTTATATCCTTAGTTTTATCTGAAAAACATTAAAAAAAAAGTTGAACATCCACGTTTCGAAGTCCTAGGAAGAGGAAATTTGACACACACGAGCCTTACACTCTCAATCGACAGGGGTTGAATATATTAGGGACAAGAAATTCATCCAATTATGTGGCTTGTGACACATAGAAAAAACAAAAGGATTTTAATACAGATAAGTCACCCACATGGGCTGTAATAGGGTTACAACCCCTAGAAGAACTATATTTTTGTTTTTTCAAATTTTTGATTTCCTACTAAAATGAAATAATATCTCACACATGTGCTTTATACTCTCAAAAGGGATGTACATCCCTATATTCTGTGTATATTCAACAGTAAAACGTATTATTGACCGGTAAGTCTTAAACACTCTGACATTTTAAGACGCATATTCGTTCCTGTTTTAAAACACTACCCCATACACAATGTAGACACACTTCACTCTTGCTCTAGGGGTGTGGAGATAAAGCGTTCAATTTAATTTTTAGCTTCCACATTCCACACACAGGTCATATTTCGCAAGAGTAAAGCCCAGAAGAAATCTGTGGTACCTGAGCTTTAAAGTATGGCTAGCGTTAGAGAGATTATTTCAGGACAGAAATCAACAAAACGCTGGCTTACACGGCTAAGTAACATGATAGCCGATGTTTCATTAATATGATACGTCTCCCACAAGGCTACGATATAAAAGCTGTAAACTGTTTAAGAGTTTACATTGATCTTATGATGCTATGAAAGCCGCCAGTATAGAACAAATGTTCTTAGTTCAAAACATAATCATGTAGAATCATTTGTTATAAAAATAACTGATGAAACCAAACACAAAATTGTTAAGTCAATTGAAGACTATATAACATTAGAGAATTGTGGTTATTGGAAACGAGAGATTAACAGTAATGAAGTAAATGTAAAGTAAGGTATCTTGCTAGTAACATCCTGTCAGAAAGAAGACAAACTGCTGCATAGCTGGTCTCATCAGTAACAGTTTGAAAAATAATGGCATGGGAAATGACAGCCACAGCGAGGGGAGTGTTGGATACCGCCTTCATTGTAATATCTATGGAATGATTCAAAAATATTTGTGCTTTAATGTTAAAAGACGATGGCTCGATGAATACTGACCCCCTAAAAGTGGCATCTCTTTTTGTGTAAGACTGAAGTTAATGCAACTTATAAAGACTTATATATAAACCCATACATTCAGGAGAGGTGTCCTCGAAAGTAGGGTATTCGAGAGAGATTTGTATAGTCTAATAGTCTATGCTCTCGCAAAAAGTGAATAGCGGCCAACAACCAAACATCTGGGAGGATTCACTTGTTCTTTGTGCGACATCGGGAGCTCGAGATGGAATAATACGAAGTAACGATCTTAGAGAGTCCAGTCTACTTCTAGTTCTACTTAATGCTTAGTAGTGATAAATTGTAGTTTCTAGAGCACTTATTCAGCACATTTTGATCTCTTCCGGAAGCCCTTATCCTGAGATAATCTTTGGCTTTTCCGCATTTCTGAGATTAGTATGTGATAGATATACGTACTTCACTCCTATTAAAAAGGAATTAGATAAACCATATTTGACCCCAGGGTCAACACAATTGTTTACGTTTTTCGATATCGGCATGCGTTCGTGTGTATGGCTGTTTTTCGACCTCCAGGGGATATGGATATTGATATTATTGTTTACATTCGCTACTTTGTCGTCTGTGACTGGAGAATCTTTTTATTTTACCAGCCACCGACATGTAGCTGACCGTACACGTCTCGACACGTACTTTCTTGTCTGCACCAATCGTTCTGCCGGTTCGTCAACAACATCCTCCGACAATTTCAACTCTACATAAACTTTTTTCTTGTGAGAAAAATTATACGTCTTCCACTCTCAAAAATATGGTTAATAATGGCTACCATTTAATGAAATGTCGTTATATGTTTTTAACTTTATACTCTCGTCGTATTCAGAAAGAAAAATCGAAAAAAGAAGCTACTTTCTTCAATTCCATTAACACCTCTATTTATAAAAAAATATTTCTCTTCCAAGTAGTATTTCAGTATGGAGTTACTTGAAAAGGGTGAAATACTGCAGGCTACACCGATATTTATAAAACAGAGAAATACTTTGTTAGCTTTAGAATAAAAACTGTGAAATCCACCAAGAGTTGTTAAACAGAGAAATGCTCTGAAGGTTTTAGTACTAGAAACGGTGTAATCCAACGAGATTAGTCAAACAGAGAATTACTCTAATGGTTTTAATACTAGAAACGGTGTATGTAATTCAACGAGATTATTCAAACAAAGAAATTACTCTAATGGTTTTAATACTAGAAACAGTGTAATCCAACGAGATTAGTCAAACAGAGAATTACTCTAATGGTTTTAATACTAGAAACGGTGTAATCCAACGAGATTAGTCAAACAGAGAATTACTCTAATGGTTTTAATACTAGAAACGGTGTAATCCAACGAGATTAGTCAAACAGAGAATTACTCTAATGGTTTTAATACTAGAAACGGTGTAATTCAACGAAAATTATTCAAACAGAGAATTACTCTAATTGTACTACTATAAACTGTGTAATCTACTGAGATAATCAACACAAAATTATTCTTATAGTTTAAATAAACTGTGTAATTCAACGAGATGATGAACAGAGAAGTATTCTGATAGTTTCACTAACAGAAATGGTGTAATTCACTTAGATAATCGCTGAACAGTGTAATCCAACAAGGTATAAACGGATTGTTTTATTACGTCTTGTAAATCCCAGTATATTGTGCCATTATCAAGTACCGTAATAATTATGGTCAAAGGGACACTTCCTTGAGACATCTGATCACTACGTCCAATGGAAGAAACATGCATTCGCCAGTGCAAACATTAGAGTATTTCTTTGTTTAGTTAATCTCAATTATACCGTTCCAGTCCTAAAGCTATCAGAGTTTTTTCTCTATTAATTATCTCGGTGAGTTTACGCAGACTCTGGAAAATCCCAGCTTTGAGTTACAGTGGTAACAGGTTTTAAATATATTAACAGCCCGACAAACTCCCTTACAATATTCGTATGCTATTGGTTTTTGTAGTGGTGTATTATATGCAATTCCACTCCAAATTCTATAATCTTTAAAAACCGAGATATAATTCCATTAACACTATGCAGTGCCTAATCACACTCTTCAATTCTATAACCATTTTATTTACGTCATAGTTGTACAAACATATGTCCTAAAATTGAGAAAGAGCAAAAAGCATTATTTTTATGTTATTTAACTGTTTTAGTTTACGGGCTCTCAATTCACTTTTTTGTAAGATTTAAAGTTTGTATTTTACGTCTTATTTAGGCTCTTACAGCTTTCATATCTGTGTTAGTCTCAATATTTTCCTTATTATTAGTAAGAGAACATAGTTTTTAGCACATAATTCTTTTGATTATAAAATTAATTTCCGCCAAAGGCAAATCGTGTTTAGTTAATTTAATTGTTTATTCAAGTCTTGTGAAATATTTGTAATTTTTTGAGATGTGAATGGAGATAATTATCCAGTTGGATTGGAATATCACAAAAATTTGTTTCTTATCTGAGGTGTACATTTCTTGCTTTAATCTCTGAATGTACTAATCTTACTTACCCACATGGATTGATAATATTGTTAATAGTAAAATAAAACATATGTTTTAACTAGAAATGTCAAAATGTTATATTTACTCTTTTAATCTACAATTATACAAAGTATTGTGTCAATAATTGTTAAGTTTAAAGTATTACCAGAAGTATTATAAATTATTAAGGTGTACAAATTTAAAATATTGGATACATAACACTCTTTTTGAGTGGTTTATTTAATACAGCACACCGTTTATTCGTATTGTGCCCATCTTCAAATTACATTGGTAAAGGTTTTTGTATCTCTAAGGGAATAAAAAGGTAAAACAGAATGACGGCAATAGCAGCAGCGGAAAAGAAAAAGAAAAAGGATGAAATGTATTATAGGTTTAACACCAGCAGAGGTATGGGTTACATGAAGAGTCGAAGAAGGAAAAACTATGGTGAAGGTATGTTTTTCAGTTTTTGTTTATGCTCTGAGGGCCCACATGTTATTGTTTCAAGATTGTATTGTACCGGGTATTACATTGTATTCGTTTTAAAGTATGTTATTCAGCCAGTAAAAAACAAACAATAAAACATCATTTTTAGATTATCATCTTAACTTTATCAAAGAGAGAAACTCGTTTTCTTAAACCACACATTAATTAACTATAACAAATGTAATATCACCTTTAAAAATATATATTCTATATTGAACTAGAACACATTTTTAATTTTTAGTAAATATTTAAATGATTAATTTATTTAGTTTATTCAGTTAAATAATAATACCCTAACACGTGAAAGAGCTTTTGCAATAAAATTCTTTGAAAGTACAAAAACGGACTTCTTTAATTCTAAAACCTTACAATTTCAACCAAGTACATATAAGCTTACAATGTACAAAAAGATTAATAAGGTTAATAATATTCATGTAATTTATGTTTTAAAATGTTACGTCATAACGAAACTGAAAGAAACGATTCTCAGAACTTTATATAAAATATACATTATACATGATTGTGTGAAACATATCTGAATTATTATTGCTTGTGTTGCTAATTGTGTGTTTATAATAAATACTAAACATACCTCTAATTAACAATTTTTACTCTTGAACAAGTTGTTCTGATTGGATCAAACAGGTATATTTGTAAATTAAGACGTTTAACTAATAGAATTTCAATTTTTTTCATTTTAAAACAGTCAGTTGTATTTTGTCTTGTACTATAATATGGGTCTAGTTGTGAAACTATATTTATGTTAGTAGAAAATACTGAGTGTTCACCTTTACAATCCTCGCCTTACTATTGTGATATCGGTTTTCTATTTAAATTAAATCATTTTTAGTCATGGCGTGGCAAATAAGAAGACATTTTATTACTTTATATATCATTATCTGTTTTTGGTCATTGGTTGATTTGAAATGTACAAACTACTGGTCACATATATAAAAGGTACACACGAAACATCTAAATTCTTTATAATACGAGTAAATTAAATAAAGCCTATGTTCTGTTTTATGATTGGTCAACTGTTCTAACCTAACTAATTGGGAATGTAGAACTTGGGAGGGTTGTTAAATTCCATTAAGGTGTTTTCAAATATAATATTGAAATTCTTTTGATCATTCAGGATATTTGTCAGTTCTGTGTTGAGTTGTATGCTTTTGGATGCGTGTTTAATTATTTTTATGTCTTCTTTTATATTCTTGTATTCGTTATTTTCGTTAATTAGATGTTCAGAAAAGCTTTCAAGTTTTTCTTGGGAAGATATTCTATATTGTGTTTTGAAGCTGTGTCATGTTTGACCGGTGTAGAACTTTTGATATCTACCACATTTGATTTTGTATACTCCTAAAATCTTGAGGTTGTCTTGCAGTTTTGGTCTTGCGTTTAATAACTGCCCTAAATTGTTTTTAGGTTTTATAGACTACTATGTACTTTATTTTTACTTAGGCACCAAAATACTGTTATAAATTATTCAAATGGCGTAGATAATGACAACTATATCCCTGTAGTATTTTGTTTATTGCCCAAGAAAACAAACAAAAAAGTACACGAGTCTGTTTAATTATTCTAAAATTAGAATGTGAACAGTAATGGTTACAACTCCATTCAAAGCATAAATATAATCCATGGGTGCAAGAGGAGCCCGCTCTATTTGCGTATTTTGTAGGTTCTTAAGGAAAAATTCGATGGGAAAGGTAATCATTTCGTAGCTATCAAAATGTGTATTACTAGTGTGTAGTATCAGTCACTGACGTAAGTAGATCATTTTTGGATATCAAATCATATCAAGCTAAAGTATAACATTCATAAAAGCCGTGAACCCTATTACAAATGTATTTCATATGGAGTTTTGATAAACAGCTTGTGGATGTATTCTAAAACAGCGGCAATGTCGTTCTAATCAATGTGATGACTTCATTAACCTTTCGTTTTAATCAATTTATAAATCATTAACTCTCATTAATTGCGCGGAGTAGAAGTGGGATACCTTGGACACATACAATCAGAGAAGTCCAAGCCCCGCTCCTTTGAAGACCATTTTGTGACGTCACGCGTTGGTGGGGTCTTTTGGCACGTTTACTCCACATGACGTCACACTTTGCTCACTTGTGCATTTCCATCAGTGACCGTACTAACTGTTCTCTAGATGAGCACCACACATTGAGCAATGTTCTCCTAAATTTGCAGGTATACCTGTGCAAAGTTGATGCTACCGTTATTATTATTCACTGGGATGACCCTGCTGAATATATCCGGAAATGGCCTGAATTTGGACAAAATTATTACGGTTCCCCAACTGTAGAATTTAGTATGTTTCTCGTGGTAATCAGCAGTTCCATGGAACCTCTCTTTTCTTGACTTTCCTTAGGAAGCTGATCCACAAGTCACGTTTGTACTAGTGTTTCGCTGGATGTGATCATGATGAAAATTATCGGAGGTAAGCTAGAGCTGTGTGTGCCCCTTCGTTGCATCTCCTCTGAAAGGGTAACCGTGGTGTGTGAAGGTCGTTGGATACAGTAATTACCGCAAAACTGTTTTCTATCCATATAGTACCACGTACACAGATTGGATTTGACATTTTGCGTGCGTATACCATAACCGCTGAGGTCATAACTGTAGATGCGAAACATTATGATACCTCTATGAAATTGTTGAGACCTACCTCTGGACAAGAACCTGAGAACTTGGCCATCAGGCATTCACGTGTACGATGTGGATGTTTCTGAAACACACCACTTATACCGTTATAAATATAATTAATCCTTGTCGCTTTTAGAATTGGCAACATGAAGCCATAGCGCGAGAGTTACCCACACTAGCCAAGTGAAATTATACTAGACGTAGAATCACATTCAAGGGTGTTTCTTAATGGTTTGTACCAAGCGAATTTGGGGGAAATGTAACCGTATGCAAACTTAAACAATAGTTACAGGTATATTATGACATTTATAAATAGTTTCAAATGGTTTGTTTTTGAGATTCCGATTAAGAACAAGACCGGAGTTGTGGGGGGCTTCATGTTAGAACACATACTGTCCAATAATAAAAATGAAATACTTACAAACTGATCAAGGTAAAGAATTATACAAGTCGAAATTTATCACGACTTTAGTTTTTCCCGATCTAAAGGCCAGTATAGTAGATCGATTTAATAGGACCTTAAATAATCACATTTGGAAACTGATAACCGCACATGGAAATTACTAATGATTGGCATCCTATACGATGTCATCCAGATTCAATAACAGTGTGCACATGACTATTGATACGAAACTGAAACATGTGCGGGAAAGATACGTGGAACTCATTTTGTCTTGAATTAATACTATACTTATTTGTCAAAAGCTAAGTTTAGTTTAAATAGCCAAGTAGGGATAGTTAAAAACAAAACCGTACTTAAAAAGTAATGCCTGGCTAATCGGACAAAAGAGGTATTTTTAATTCTCGCTATTAATCCGACAATACCGTTCACATTTACTCTTAGAGACGCTAACAATGATTCTAGAGAAGGAACTTTTTTGAAATATCCAAAAATATACTAAAGTCAAAGTATAAATGCTTACGCAATGGTACCCGACTTGTTTGAGAAAAAACTAACAATAGGTGAAACTCGTCGCCCAAAAATCAGCTTACAGATTTCAAATGGGTTGCTGCCTTATCATTATCTAGGTTTTAGTCAAGGGTCTTGATAAAAATCATACGAATCACGGTATTAAATGAGACTGAAGTAGAGGTATTTTCCAGCTGCGGCATTGTTCTCAAACCGCCATTGAAAATGCGGAGCCAGGCTTCGAGGTACCTTTGATCATTGCACGCAGCAAGGCCTACAGTAAGCTGGTAGACCACGCGGGCGGCACGAAAAGACGCGCTGGACATCGTGGAGAAACACCCGGATGAGATCCGAGGACTTGAAAAATGACGCTTTTAACCTTGTATGAAAAAGACGACTTTGAGGATTCTCTAGTCCAGAATTACTGTGGGCTACGCAGACGCAAGAAGCCTGACTACTTTTACAAAGGGATTCTTGTGGTAACACAATATTAATATATTTTTATTCAATTGTTTTAGTTTTAAGACATTTTACAATCCAAACATTACCAATTTAAAAGAACACTAACACATTTATTGCTAAAAAATAAAATACACAATTATTGTCCAATAATTTTAAATTTATTGCACAAGGCCTTTCAACATCAAAGATGTGATCGTCACCTGACACGTCACATGAATACGAACATTTTGAAACAGTAAAAATATTTTTACAATTATTTAAAAACAACTATCAGCTCAATAAAACTTGAAGATAAAATATTGAACAATGATTTTGGACCAGATCAAATTTCACCTTTTCTTTAAAAATATTACTACACTCTTTTTGATCCAAACTTTTATAATATATTTATTATGTATACAAAAAACCACCTGTTTGCAATTTACTGAGGCTATTGGAATGAGTTTTCAATTGAAATAGATAACTATTACATAAATTATTTTATTTTATTTTTTCGCATACATCCTTACTTAATTTCTATTATCTTAAATGTATGTGTGTATTAATATTCCTTTTTTATCCTGCAAATGTACAGTGCCCTTAAGTATAAAAATGCAGATGTATCATTACAAACTCTGCTTTGGAGGGCCCTTTATTTTTCTTAAAGAAAGTTAAAGTTTATGTTAATAGTATAAATGATATTATTGTTTATATTTTGTTACAACCTAATATGTTATATTTGAAATATTATTATGTGTGTTTTGTCTTAAGGTCAGACTGAGCACTGCTTTGTTATATTCTATTTTATTTTCAACATCTTTGTTTTTGTACTTTGTTTAGATTTGAAAAGAATATTTTCAAGATTATTTTTGGTTTGACTGTCAAACAAGAAAAAAAATCATTTGTACTTTCTTTAAGAAATACATTTCTTTCTTTCTTTCATATAAGAATTACTTATACATTTGATCTTTCTTGTTACAAAATTTCACCTGCTGATTTCTTTGTCAGGGTAAAGAGACAATAGAGGACTGTATAGGGCGCAACGCAGGGCCCTGCATGGATCAGGATAGATTAGGGCGCACCATTGTGGACATGCACGTCAAGCCCAAACATCATCAAAGCAAATCTTGATGACTTGGCGGGTGGCCAAGGAGAAGGTATTAAGTTTCTTCTTTTCAAATTTATGGACTAACAAATAGAACATACTTATGTATAAAAGAGAAAATATTAAAACTATTGAAAACGGTTATTTTTAGAATTGTAATTTTCTTGACATCAATTGCTGTCTAATAAAATGTTACCATATAGTATTTAAGACTATGATGAGATTTGGATTTGTTCTGAAACATTATTCTATTGAAGCCAGATTCCAACATCTCATTATGTCCAAAAAAGTTAATATTTACATTATTTGTGTTCCTCTAGAAGTTAAAAATCGTCAAGTATTTTATCAAAATAGATCTGTAATAACGAGCACACTGCACATTCAAAATCAATTTTTGGTATTTATTTTTGTTATTATTTGTTCAAAGTCTGACTTGTAAGTTTTATCCTGCTTTATAATTTAAGAAATCTAACTCCTCCAAGTAATGTTGACGAAATAATTGGTATATTTTACATTAAGTTTTTCATTTCAATTTAACCCGAATATCTTTCCTAAATATTTTATCACACAATATACTGTTTATGATGATTGCAGTATGAGAAGAAGCGAATGGATCAGTTTTTTAGCGCAGAAATATCTTGGTAGACTTGCAGCGGACAAGAAGTTCCTCATGGATTTCCTGGAACAATCTGATCTTAAATCGGGTAACAAGGAACATAATCAGCAGCTCGAGGACTTATTGACTCATATGATTGAAGTAATCAACAGACAGCAGGTGAGTACTGTTTCAGTTATATTTAGCTTATAAATCTGTAGGAGGTAGAACTGGCCATAGGAGGTTTCAAACTCCCTCTGGCTGTAGGAGGTGGTAAATATTGATATTGGAAAATAAACCCTTTAGCAAAATCTGAAATTGGCTCTCAACTAGACACTGCATCAAGATATTGAACGAGTTTACTTAAATTAAATTGACACTCGTTCCATTGAAAACCTAATAGTAATATGAAATATAACTTGATAAACCGGAACAACTGGTTGTGTTGTTTTATTCTCAAACAAAAATTGTTTCCTGAAGAATGTAACAAAATTAGTTTGTGCTGCTGTTTGAAAATAATCCAAGAGCCACCAAGAAATTTGTATTCAGAGCTGAATACATAAAAAAAACAGCAGAACAATACAAGGCGAGCGTTACAATATCCATCTATCTACAGTCCATCTATAACGGATTTACAATCTAGAATGTATTTATAGATTTACATTGTGGAGATTGATTAAGGAGAACAGAATTTGGAGAGAGGCCTGGGTGAATAAGTCGATGATAGTTCAATAATAAAACCAGTAATTCTATTCACAGATGAACGTTCAGTCAATTTAATTTAAAAAACACAGTATATTACAGGAAAAAAAATATCAAACTCATGATCGGTACTATTAAATTACAAGCAAAGTAAATGTCTAGGCTTAGGGCTCGCACATCCTAGAACAATAACTTTTCTTGGAGGAAACTTTACAGAAAATTTCTATTTACAGTTATTTAAGATCATAATAATATTAAATCTCAACATTCCTTTGATTAAATTTGTATTGACAACAGATATGTTGTAATAATGTCAAAATTATTATATTCCTTTAACTTAACTGGTTTTTTTAATAATTCGAACATTAACCCTTAATAAAACTGCATTGTATATGTAATATGGTTGTGATCAAAAAGTCGTGTCCTCTTTCTCTTCTGCAAATCTGACCTTAATTGTATCTGTCTATTGGATACTTAAAGAAAAATATAATGAAATCAAAGCCAACAAACTTAGGAGAGCTAAGTAATTATATAGTATAACTTACATCTCAGAAACGTACATATGTTTCTGTAAATTTGACGTATTGGTTTTACAACTTATTGAGATATTGTTTGGAACTAGTGGCAGTTAATTTTAACCCATTATTAATATAGTAGAGAAATGATTACGATATCAAATATCATATAAATGTAAGTCTTTAAAATCATACCATTACTAATATTTTAAACTGCTTAGTAATGTTCACTTACTTACTTACTTATTCCCAGGGCCATTTATATCGGAGGGTGATATTTAGCCGCACCAACAAAGCTCTTCCATCTTGAACGGTCCTCTGCATCTTCCTCTGAAGCGCCCATCTTCTCCATATCAGCCTTCACCTGGTTTCCACCATCTCACTTTTGGTCTCCCCCGGGGCCGTCTTCCTTCTGGGTTACTGTACATTACCCTCTTCAGTTTGCATTCCTCTTCTCTTCTCAAAACATGGCCTGCCCAACGGAGTCTTCTGCACTTTTATTTCTCCTATTACATCCGTACTATTGTAGAGCTCCCTGATTTCTCCATACCCCTTGTTCATATGATGGCCCATAAATTTTACATAGAATTCTATTCTCGAAAACTAGAAGCTTTTTCTCATCCTTCTTATTTAGCCTCCACGTTTCGGATCCGTACAAAAGCACTGGACATATAATTGTTTTGTATATTCTGGTTTTAGTTTTGTGAGAGAGAGATTTGGTCGAAAGTATCCTATTGCATGCATATACACATCTATTTGCTGAGTTGATCCTATTTTGTATCTCTGGTTCATCTGTGTTTTTTATTTGATATTGTGACCCCAAGGTACTTAAAGTTCTCCACTTGTTCGAAAAACATGCCCATCAATTTGTAGGGGTCCTCCTCTTTGATTTTGATTCCTTCTAAAGTGATTCCCACTTTCTCTGCCTCACTCATAAATAGTCTAGTTAGTGACCTCAAATCATCTACATTTTCTGCAAATATGACAACATCATCTGCAAAAGCTAGGATGTTTAGTTTAGCTCCAACTTCCACCCCTAACTCCCTCTCTGCTACACTCTGAAGTGCTTCTTCTATGGCAATATTAAATAAGATTGGAGAAAGACCATCTCCTTGCCTGACTCCTGAGTTTATCCCAAAAGGTACACAGTCCCGACCATTAATTCTTACTGAGCCTCTTGACTCTGTGACACTCATTCTTAACTAAGTTTATTAATTTTTCTCGGGATGCCAAATTTATCTAGTTGTGTCCACAACTCCTTTCAAAGTAATGTTCCACAATAATCAAAAATACATATAAGGATAAACCTAAAAATTATGTAAATCTCAAAATAAAAAAAACGTAGTGTTATTAAAATTAATGTTTAACTGACTAGGGAAGTCTTAGCGTTATCAAATCAAATACAAAATCATGGGACAACAATAAGTATGTAAATTATTTATATTTAATATCTATACAAATCTGAACACGCCTGTTTCAGGAAAACATTGATGACCCAGCGACCCATGTACATGTTGAAACACCACGAACCAAAGTTCTCCGAGAAGTACAAAATTAAAAAGCGCAATGTAGATAACAGCTGGAGAGGAGGTGTAAATGAATGTGATTGAAAAACTACTAGGTGATGCCAATGCACTGGAGCGTGATTGGAAGATAGAAGCATGTCTTAACGTGTGCGATAGACTTAGGAGGTAGATGTTTGACTTTAATGAATAAGTTAGACTTTTAGTGTTAATAAATGTATGTTAATTAATTTATTTCGTCGTTTAAAACCCGATACAAAATTATTACTAAAAATATTGTTCCTTTATTTCTTATATTAACTTGTTCGCTCTGACTTATCTAACTCTATGATGAAAAAGCTGACCACAAACTAACAAGTAAAGCTACAATATCACAAGGTATATTGAAATACAGCTTGTTTTATTTCTGTGTTCAAACATATAAAGCAAATTATTTACAAACTATAATTGCAAATTTTTAAGTTGGTAAAAATATAAAAAAGTATCGCTTTTTGGAATTTCTCAAACTTCAACTTTGAAAATTCATAACTTGTGATCCGATTAGTAAACAAGCTAAATAAAAATGTATCTCCCATTTGTTAATGTAGCTCTACTAGTTAGTTTGTGGATACATATACCGTTAAAACTTGGATATATATATATATATACTTTTTTATCCAAAAATATTGTAGTTGGAATGTTTGTTGGTTACTTAACATGTAAACCTATATGTGTACCTTGTCCAATGCTTTATTGCTTTTATTAGTCCATTGTAAAAATTTTTCAGTAAAAATATTTATGTAGTGTGTTTTAATAATAACCTTTTAACTCTGATGAAACTTGACAGTTTTTTTTTCTTGTTTGAAGATTAAAGTGGCCAATGTACAAGTTTACATGAATACATTTTAAGTTACATGAATCAAAAACATGGTCAAGATAATCACTTATCACACTAATTGGATTTAGTTCCAGAGGTAGTACAAAATGATACAAACTTGTAAATTTGTGGCCATTAATCTGTTAGGTATTACTAACAGCAGTACATAAAATTATTGACGTTTAATTTGAAATTCTCATAATTTCACTTCCTTAAATATTCCGCTTGCAGTCTTCTTTCTGTCAGTTTTGATTCATTTAGAAAAAGAAATATACTTTTCATTTGAGTTGAAAATAACATTGATTGTTTTGCAATAAAACAGTCAGAAGTTCCCATGGATTGGTACATACTTTTAAATTTGTATGTATCCAATTAGAGTTTACCCACTTTTGAGGACAGTATATTTGTTGTATGCGCTTCTAAAATAACCTGCAGTCTTTGAGGAACTTATCTCAGGTGGGAGTGCATATTCAGTACTTTTTTAAATATTAGCAATTGAATCTTTAACAAAATCAAAGTGTTGTTTAAGTTAAAGTGTCAACTACTTTTAGGACTGTGTTTATTGCTATGTATCTATTTCCTAATTCTATATAGTTTCATATATATATATATATATATATATATTGAGGGTGCATAATTTTCATTCTATGAAGCTACACTAGATTTAATGCTTTATGTATTTCAAATTTTAAAAATAAAGAGGACTTTTTAATATCACAATGTTACCATCCTCTTTTTTAAACCTAAGTTTTAAGTTAATAAATACTTCAAATAGAGATGGTATTCTGGTTTTAAAAGCACAAATTGACCAAATCCTAATACAACTTAAAATATGGTTACCCCATATTAAACTTGTTAAAAGCTACACCCAGACTATTAAAACTCAGTATACACTTATTGGGCATGAAACTTCACCTTTTGGCTCCTACCACTATTTTGCTCCTGTTTCCGAAACCCTGCCCTTGTTGGGGAAACTAAAAATTTAAAACATAAACTCCCGTTGATAAATATTTATGAAAGAAAATGAACTGTGCAACTCTGGTGGTATCTCATGTCATGAAAGTATAGGCTATCTCATTTCAGTATAAGTGGTGGCTGGTTCAAAATTTTAAATATCTTTTATTCAGAAAAAGTAATGTGTACCTTATTTTACTTTTTAAAGGAACAGTCTGAGTTTGAGCTGTTGAATATTACATTATTTTAAGTGTCTTGATTAAATAAGGCTTGAAACCAATTGCAAACACCCATCTTTAGAAAATAAACTATGCCAAGCATTCCTCATGAGTGTATTTAATAATTCTTTCCTTTGGCATTGATTTTAAATAAAGTTGATACAGTTGCTGATATAAAGCAAACCATTAAAACACAAAGTGAAATATTCCCTTTTTAAGAAGGTGTATATTTTGCACATGTTATGCTTGCGGAAAATACCCCTTGTCGAATTATCCTACACTGATTGGTGTTATCCTGACAGGTTTGTGGAGTGCCAGCCGAGCAGCCTTCTCTCAGACCGAGCCAGGGGGCAAGTGTTGGACAGACTGTACGATGTGATCGGACGTCTCTTTATGGACACCAAGTGTTTTCATACCGTCTTGGTCAGAAGTTGACAACGAGCAGCGGATAGAATTTATCCTGCGTTCTCGCATTGATGACCCTCGCTTCATCGACAGGGTGTACACCACGTACCTCCCACGGATATGGAACGTCAAGTTAGTTTCACTCGTTAATATGTTTATTAGTAGAGTAGTAACTAAGTTGTGGTTTTTATCATTCTGTCCATTACCATAACTGTTGCCTAATGAATACTTCACTAATGTTGTTGTTGGTAATCAGTGATGGATCATTTTGAGATGATTCATTCTTTTGTGTCACTTGTAATTTGTTTTGTTCAGTTCGTATTGAATAAAACTTTGTTCCAGTGGTTCTTTCTCTATCTTAATTAATCACACTACTTGGATAAGGGGTTGATTGTTAGTAGTCACAAAGATCTAAATTTATAATTTCCTCCTTGACGGAATTAATAAATTGATGTCTCTCCTAATTCTTGCACCTTCCATCAATAGTTTAAACAATAAAGCAAACTACTACTTAGCAAGCTATGTTACTTAGGGTATTGTTATTCCCTAAGTAACATAGCAAAAACTATTGTGCACTGTTATGCATTATGTTTACTGTGGCAGTAAGAACAGCCAGGATTTTGTGATAAGTGGCCAAGTTATCTAAAAATATTATCATCTGGTGATTTTTATTCATACACATGAAGGAAATTTTGAAGATTCATGGAACAATTAGAAATAATGTTAAACAAGCAATAGTTATTAGTAACAACACGTTTGCAATATAATATTTATTTATGGGACAAGGTTTTTTTGAAACCAAATTTTATATCAATAGGTGACTGCACAATTTTTGTTTGTGGAGCCGCCTAATGATGAACCTTTGGTTTCAATAGGCAATGTCTCAGAAATAAAAATTATATTGCAAATGTGTTGTCATCAATAGCTACAATGTTTATGAAGTTCTGTAAGTTTAATAGAAAGATGTTAAATTTTATTGCAGGAAGAAATTTGATATTAAAAGTTCAAATACACAGATATTTAACAACAATTGAATATATTATTTTTAAAGTAATTTTTCACTTAAAGTAATTGGATTTGATTTGTTAAACTCCTAATATATTAAGGTGTGGCAATAAAATCAAGAATTTTAAATGTGTGGAACTCTTATAATATAAACTATATTGCAAAATATTGAAATACCTTGAAAAAAGTAAAGGATGATACACTTGTCATGTGAACTTGTCCACCGGGACACTGTATGCTGCAATATAATCAGAGAAATTGGTTCAATAATCAGAAATTAATCAATTTTTATAAATGAGTTTAGGATGCAGGATTTTTCCTATATATTATAAGAATGATAAAGAAATTTATATTTTTAAGAAGCAAATAATTTTTATATTCTTTCATGTGACAAATTCTGCAAATTTGTGTTTATTTTGAAATAAACCAGTATTCAAGCTGATATAAGGAATGATATTCGAGGCAATATTCACCAATACAAACCTCAGAAAAAAATTTAAATTATTCTGAGTAGGGAGCGTTTTTAGCAACTAACATAATTTTTGCAAATCTCAAGAGAAGGGTGATTTCCATCTTCCCTGATCAGTACAGAAGTCGTTATTTCATGGGAATGGGATATAGGACAGTATGACTTTGATGGACCTGTAATAAACTAAAATTATGTTTTGAAAATTCTTGGTTTTTATCATTATATTAAAAAAATAAAAATTAAGAAATTAATTTGTTGTCTACTGTTAGTTATGATTTTGTGTGTGTGTTGTTTCAATCATAGCAACTTTATCAAATCAATTGTATGGATTCTTTCAAAATGTTTTTAGAGAGATGAAGAAAGACCTAGAATCCCGACTGGCAGTTTCTATACACAGGGTGGAGCGAATGTATCTGTGTCATGAGTTAACCCGTTGTCTGTTCGAGGAAGGAGCCACTGAGAAGGCGTACAAGATGGTGTCTGGTGTCTACAAGATTGCACAGGAGTCCAGAAACCTCCTGTGGAGTTTCAACTTAGGATTTCTGATAGCAGTATCAGTTCTGCTTGAGGGTAGCGTGGAGGATGCCAAGATGACCTTGACTGAGGTCATGATCGTAGCCCGCAAACTAGAGCGGGACGATTGTGCTTCGTTCGTACAGAGGGTAAGATATACAATACATTATGATTTGGTAATGGTTAGTTACATATAAATTGTATATATCAAGTTTCAACAATTACTTACACATATTGATTACTTCAACATATTTTATAACATATTACTACAAAATATACATTAGATAAACACAACATTCACATTGTATACACAACACTACAACATATTACTATTCAATTTAATTCAAAATATCTTTATTCTATCTATCTATCTATCTATATATATATATAAGTAGATATGAATATGCCGGTTCTAGGACACTTTTGGGACAGTCAGAAAATCAATGTAAAATACTGTCCATTGAACAATAAACAAATCTAAGAAATCTAACAGGAAAGCACGAATGTAAAATAAACCGAATCTATAGCTGTTTTACTGTTCATTGTAGGCTTCTAATTTCTAAGCTGTTTTAATGAAAAAATCCAGAAATCTCAATGAAAAATCTATAAACGGAAATAATGAAATTTGCTAACATTCGCTCAACAGAAAATAAGACGATTTTTACTGAATTTCTTTAATATCGTTCTTAATCACATCATAGGCTAAAAATTTCTCAGAAACCACAACCACATAACAAATCGCGTTTGTAACAGCATTTTGAAAATCCATATTGATAAATTATATCGTTCTTTGAACTAGAAATATTTGTCAAACTCTTTGTTGTATCAATGACATAAATGGGTCTATTTTGCTATAAATTCTTTGGGGTTGTAATACATTTCCATATTTTTGTAGTAAACTTTCTTAAAATCTTGATACATCTGATACATGATTCTGAAAAAGACCACCGGAAATGTTTAAATTTTGTAATTCATCTGGATAATAAGAACCATTCAATTTTTACTCTGATATTTTTTACATTCAAACTATCAAACTTTGAAGGATTTTTTTCTTGATTATTCTGTCTATCTGTTTGAAAAACCAATGATAACGAACTTGGGATTGAAGATATTTCTATAAATATTTGTGATATCGAACGAATAAGTTGTTCCGGAAATACCTTTTTGCTCAATACATTGCCAATCTAGAAAATTAAACGTGATGTTTTGAGATTTTATAATTTCATCAATCAACTGAATTTTACTCGTGGTTTTGTAATCAATCATCGGAACTCTAATGAAAAACTCGTTAATTGTAATTTTGCCATCAACAGGCATAACATTTCCAGTTGCAGTCTTCAGAATCACATCATCGTCTTCAGCTCTTATAAAACTAATGTAAAATCCACCTTTATAGATTGGAAAATTTACATTTTCAAAGAATCCTAAGCCGAAATGTGCTAAATCACCGACCGCTTCAAATTGTCCAAATTTAAAAGTTGATTCAAAACTGTTTGAAAATACATCACTTTTTGAATACGAAATAGTTCCTTTAATAGTGCTTAACTGACCACAGTTTTCGACTTCTTCTATCAATTTATTGTGTTTTCTTACTTCAATCTTAGAAAATAAAAACGGTATAAAATTATCGATTAATCTAACATTATCAGTTCCAAGATATGCTTGACCATCTTGTTTTGTTAAAGTTCCAGAAATATAAAACTGGAAGTTAGACGAGCAAAAGTTATCTCCAAAATCAATATTAAACTCAGTTCTTTTATTCGGTTCATTCAAATGTTGTTTACTACTTGGATAGAAATTTTTAAACTCCGCCCTTTCAATATCACTAGCATATTTTCTGTAGTCCGCCATTTAATAAGAGAAAATTTAGAAATTTTAAACATCATGTATAAGAAAGATATCATTTTTTCATCGATCTAATGTACGTTTTTATAAGAAAAGATATAAATTTTAGTCATTTTTAATGATCTACTTCGTCATATTCGGGATTCTCTTCCTTAAATTTTGCAATTTCGGCCACATATTTCAATAAAATTTGCACAGGATAGTAACCGCTATCTATAATATTGTTCCAATCAACTGTATCTTTATTTTCATCCAAAAATTTTATACTCAAGTGTTGATAGAGACAAAGAACAGACATATGATCTTTTAATTGATAATGTATATTTTCTTGAATGAACTCTGGGGACAGATTTTGATATTTAGCAATGTTATACCAATTCAATTTGTTTACGTATAATCTCATCATATCTTCGGATAATTCATATTTTTGAGAAATATCATCCCAATGTTCTTTTTTCAAATCTCTTTCGTGTTGCATTATAAAAAGATCGAAAGCACTGTAATGTCCCGCCATCTCTATTTATTAAGAAAAAAATTTCAAGTTTTTATAAATTGGCTCTTTTTAGCGTTACATTCAGCACATTTTCCAGAAACTCTTTTAAGTCCATTGATGTTTGCATAATATTTTATATCATTTGTTGCAGTTTTCTCTTTACATCTCACACAATATATGAGAGCCATTTATAAAAGAAAAATTTAAATTGAGTCATCGTAACCACCTAATCCATTAAATCTGATGTCGATGGCTCTAAAACTTATAACAACATCTTCTTTAAATTTATTAAAGTTTTCTTCTAATTTTTGAAATTTGACAGCATAAGAATCATTGTATTCAACAAATTTATGACCAATATTCTCAAAAGTTTTCGTAGCATCTAAACTAAACTTATCAAAAGACTCTTTAAATTTAGTAAGTTTTTCATTAATTTCACCAACATCGTCTACTGATCTTTTACTTCTTTCATCAAGTTTTTTCATAGACTTCTGTTGTAAAATCTTTAACATGCTGTTTATGATTCTCGTAATTTTGTTTTAGTTCATTAAACATTTTAATAGGATCTTCTAATTGAATCATTACAACAACATCAAACGGATTAATTCCTTTACTAACACTGCTAATTCTTTTTCCTTTAAAATCTAAGGCATTTTTAACATTCGGATCATGTAAATCAACAATATCGATGTTTTCTGATAATTTTAGAGGTTTTAAAATTTGTTCTTTAACAACAACATCGTGTTTGTCAATACCAGGTCGAACACCGACAATTCTTTTCTTATTAGCCAAACTAACATAATTCTTTTCAACTTTGATCGCTTCAGTAATTTTATCAGCTTTTTCGATATGAGACATTAAATTGGTAAATATTTTTTTGCACCATCTTCAAATTCTTTTTTCAATGTTTTTATTTTATCAGCAACTTCATTTGAACTCATGAAAATTTGCAAGTTTGTTATCATATTCTGCTTTAAAATCTTCAATCTCGACAGCAAAACATATCTGAAATCTGGAAGGTTTTGTAATAAATTTTCTAACTTGTTATCAAACTCATTTCTCAAACTATCAAAATTCAAACTATTATCTACATTTTGAATAATTTGTGTTCCAAATACGTCAAAAATATTTTGTGAATCCATATTTATTAAGTAATAATTTGTTAACAACTTCTTTAAAATCTTTACCAGTACTCAGTTCATTCAAAACAAAAAACACATAAAATGACCACAAATTGGGGGATCTTTATAGTCTTGAATCTGAGAATCATTGTAGTAGACGCTTGATTTTTTCAAATATTTAATCAATTCTATAGGTGGTTTGTCCTCAATTCTTCCATACGAATCAAAATAACATGCATTCTTATCATTTTTATAATAACAAATCCAATGCGTTCCACTTCCCATAATCGAGTCTAAATTCACAATTCCACATTCAAATTTCTTAAACTTTTTCAGGTAATGTATCTCTCATGAAGATTCCTCTAAAATGTTTAATATTTTTGCAGATTTCTTCCAATTCTCCGAATGTTAAAGGTTAAAATTTTTTTTTCAATGTTTGATTTCACGTAATTCAAAGTTTTTTCATCTAATCCAGATCCTGTAACATCTTCCAACTCTTTATCTAACCAATTTAAAATGTTTCGAACAATAGGAATCACATCTTTTTTAACGATTGGAGCAGCTTTACGAACATAAGGAACAACATTTTTAACAACTGGAATATTTTCTCCAAAATCTAATAAATCTTTCAAAAGTCCACCATTTTTAAGTTCTTTCAACTGATTATAAGAAAATTCTATTCTGGTTCCTTTATTGTTTTTCTTATGTTTTTCGAGTTTATTGTATTGTCTATTTGTTAAAAATATCTTATCTTCGCCATTTTTTAGTTGATCTATTTTAAATTGAATACTAACGGGTATTTTCTTCTTAAAAGCGGATTTTATTTTTTCTTTCTGATTTTTGCTGAAGTTTACGTTCACCTCCATTTATATAGTTAAAATTTCAAGGTTCTCTTTCTTCGATTCCCATTCCTAGTTTTCTCTTCAAAAACATTGCTCCAGCTGTTGGAAAGCGCAACAAATCTTTCACCTAAACTAGCATCTTTTGATAAAAATCTATCCATTGCCTTATCTTACAAAACTTTATCTGCGATATGTCTGGAATTTGTGTCTCTATGTTTTGCATAAAAAATATCGTGTTCCATAGCAGCTTGATCTAATTTATTTATACCAGTATCTCCTCTTTTTAGTCTTTTTTCGAGTTTTGTGCCAGGCCCCAGATACTGATAAGTTGGTACGTGTAATTCAAAAGGTAAATTGTTGATAAAATCATTCAAAAGTTCCACTACCCTCAATCATAGATGAACTTATTGCCGGGCAAAACTCGTTTTAAATATTTAATTCCATCAGGTTTTTCAATCATTTCATCAAGTTTGTTCGAAATAAAATCTTTAATCGCTTTCTTTTCGTTCAAAAAATTGTTGTTTCCAGCCTTCTCTTGAGCATAAATATAATTAATAATTCCATCGAGTTTTTGTCAAATCGTCGATATATCTGTATTCAATCTTATTATCACTGTATTTTCTCACACCTGATCCTTCGATTCTTTTTTCCCAAATTGGTTTAATCAAATTGAGATATTTTTTACCTTTACTTGACTTTGGTTTCTTAGTTGATGGATAATTGATAGAAATTTCAGTATACTTTTTCAAGTCTTCTTCAGAATATAAACCGTCTTTTGGAACATCAGTGCCTGTTAATAATCTCCATAAACCCTGAGTACCTTCATATGTTTTTTCATTAATAACTATGTCATTATGTTCAAAATTTACGGGCAAATTTCCAATCATAAAACTTTTCTTTTTTCTATCCCAATACAAACCAAATTTATCATCCTTCGCTCTAGGAAGGAATTTTCTACCAATTTCACCAATTATTATATCCGTCGTTCCAGGACTTATTGGTTCAACTATTGTAGATTCTTCAATGATTCTAGGTCTAAATGGTGTTGACGATGGTAATTTTGGCAATTCAAAACTCAGATTCTGGTATCGAAATATCGGCAAACTGTCGTACAACTGGAACCAAATTCATCAAATTTTGATTATCACTTAAAACATTTTCAATTTTGCCCTCAACGTTTTTTATTGCAGAAGTTACAGGTTGATTAATTTTTTGAATAAGTTCTTGTTCTTCTTCATCCATTCGAATCTGTTCTTTAAATTCTTTGATTAATTTCTTTTCTATTTGATCAAGTTTTTTCGCTTCTTCTGAAGTTACGTTCGCCATTTATTTAGGAAAATTTTGAAACGTGAACACGAAACGTAAAACATAAACGTGGAACGTAAAAACGTGAACACGAAACGTAAAACGTGAACGTGGAACGTAAAAACGTAAAACGTGAACGTGGACCGTAAAAAACGTGAACGTGGAACGTAAAAAACGTGAACGTGGAACGTAAAACGTGGACCGTAAAAACGTGAACGAGACCGTGAACTAGAAACGTGAACACGAAACATGAAAACGTGGACCGTACAAACGTGGAACGTGAACAGATTTACCGTTTTTCTGTTATTTTCATAATGTAAATAAAAAGTAAAGATAATGTAAAAATAATTGTAACAAATATTTTTATCAAGTAGATTTGTCAGACCACTGAGCAGCATTTATATTAGAAAATTTATTCAGATATTTACCATTTTTAGGCTTCAAAGTTAGATTAATAGTTAAAAAACCGTAGTCTTCTTTCCAAATTTTATCACACAACTCAATAAAGTGGTTAAAACTCATATCAGATCCCACATAATTGTTATAAATCTTTCTGGAATAATGATCATCTTGTTTAAAAACACACAACATATTCAAATTATTTCTAATAACTTGTTTATCAACCTTTGAAAAGCATTGGGAAAGATAGATACAAGATATGTTTTTGTGACGAGACATTACGAAATATTCCTTAATAACGTCCTGATTTTCCAAAATACAATCATAAAAAACGATTAACGAATTGGGTTTACATTCGCTTAACGGAACTATGTCCTCAGAAGCATTATAAAAATGTGATATTTCTTTGCTTAAGTTCTTCTCAATATTTTCAAATCTTTCTTGTAATTTTTTATAGGCGTCTTGTTCTAAAGATTTACTAAAAACATACAAATTGGAATAAGGAATCAACCTATTGTAGATAAAATTCAATAATAAAGTTGTTTTTCCACATCCACTTGAACCAACAATTAAACAATCTGATTGGTTGATCTTTCTTATTTTCTTCAAACGTTTGAAGTTTTATCTGATCTTTTTGCTTTAAAAATTTCTCCATTTAAATAACTAAAATGAAGCTGTTCAAGTTGACTTCAGAAAGCTCTAAATTAGTTTTAAAACTTGGAACATCCTATTCATTTAGAGGAAGAATCAAATTATTTCATCGGTTTTTTAAGCGGTTTTTATTCTGACAATTTTGTAATAAATATTAGTGAAAGTTCTCCTTATTGTATAGGATTTAGTGAGAAGAACATAACAAAATATTATGGTTTAAACAAAGGATATTATACTTTCGATCAAATAAAAAATTCCCTTAAAAATTATCTAAAAACATTCAAACAATCAGATAAATCTTTAAACTTTGACGAAAACAAGTTTGAAATGCAAAAAAAATTATCTCTCTAATAAAATTCAAATAAAATCACCAGTAAGAATAATGTTTTCAGCAATTATTGTAGATTTATTAGGGTTTGTTCAAGAAACTATTGAGCCAAATCAGGTATATTTAGGAAATAAAACGCCAAAATTTAGACCGTTCGATGTAATTGAAGTGCACTGCAATCTCGTTGAACCTAGTTTTGAAAATCATACCGAACATTTACACAAAGAATCTGAAATTTTGTACACTTTTTTCCCAAATGTTGCTTATGGATCAAAAATCAGTGAAAAAACCGAATGAAAATCGATTATATTCCAATTAGAAAAAATATTAAAAGAATTCAAAAAATCGTTCTAACTATACAAGACTCTGAGGGAAATTTATTAAATAATGAGAGTAAAACAACAATATATTTAAGATTGAAAAAGGAATAAAAATGAGTTGATGATGATGACAAAATTCAATATTTTTACTTAAAAAACAAGGGGCTATTCGAATGGCCCCTTAACAATCTTCATCCTGACCCTGTTTTTATCAATGAATCTGGACTTTATACTGAAATAAAAATTACTAGTTAAATTTCTTTTCTATCTAAATGGAATCAGTTGTAGACCTGCTCAATAATCAACTTAGATTTAAAAGCAAACATATCTTTACAATTGTTGACGAAAATAATGAATTTTGGTTTAAGGCGAAAGATGTTGCAGAGGTGTTAGAATATGAAAATACTAGACAAGCTATCATAAATAATATTGATAATGACGAGAAAATAGCCTTTAAATATATAAATTACAAGAGTCTATGCCATAGACCTTTCAAAAATCTTCATCCTGACACTATTTTCATTAATGAATCAGGACTTTATACTCAAAATAAAAATTGCTTGTTAAATTTTTTCTATCTAAAATGGAGTCTGTTGTGGATCTGCTCAATAATCAACTTAGATTTGAAAACAAACATATTTTTTACGATTGTGGATAAAAATAACGAATTTTGGTTTTAAAAGCTAAAGATGTTGCAGAAATTCTAGAATATGAAAATACGAAACAAGCAGTTAGAGAGCATGTTTATAATGATGATAAATTATCATATTCTGAAATAAATATGGTGGGTCATTCGATTGCCCTACCTTCTAACTTTCAAAAAAATACTATTTTCATCAATGAATCAGGACTTTATTCTTTAATTTTGAGATCACATAAAAAAGAGGCAAAAATCTTCAAAACTTGGGTTACAAAAGAAGTTTTGCCCTCTATTAGAAAACTTGGTGAGTACAAACTTGAAAACAAGATTAAATATTTAGAGGATGAAGTAAAAACACTTGCAAATTAAAGATGAAATCAAAACGGAAATAATCGCAAAACAAAGTGTAAAAATTGACTTGATGAAACCAGACCTTGTTTGTAAAGATTTTGATAAGAAAAAACACCATGTTTTTGTGTTAATTAAGAAGAATCACATGTGGGAATATCCTTATTACGTTATCAGAGCTCAAAAGAGAGAAAATACCGAAAAGATTAAAACATCTAAAAATAAATTATCCTGAATTAGAGATTTTGTTCATTGATGACGAACCCAAATTCTATCAATCTGTATAACCAAATGAAAAGAATCTTTGAATATTTTATACAACGGAAATCATTTTTACTACAAATATGGCAGAATCTCGACTGATTTATTAGAATATCTAAATTACACGATGAAAATGTTAATAAATTTTTATTAAACTCTCGAATTAATATGATATTTTGTTTGTAAATGTTTTTGAAGATAAGGTAACCACTGAAGAGTTCTTTCCACATTCACAAATGAGTCTCTTTCTTTTGACTTTCTCGGTACATTCTTCTAGCACATTCCTTACAAAAAGCGTCCTTTCTATCTTTACTATAATGTCGATTATTAAATTCAGAAATATTCTTAATTTCTTTACAAATGTGACACTCTTTCTCTTCTAAAGTTAATTTTTCCATTGTATCGTATAAATCTCTTTCATATTTTTTTACGACAATCCTTACAATAATCAAATCCGTCTTTTTTTAGTCCTTATTTTTATAAAAAGCTTCAAAAACCTTTTATTTCTTTGCACACTGAACATTTCTTTTGGGCCTCCATTTATATAGAAAAAATCTTTGACTTTCTCAATTCATATTCATAAAACTTTCCGGTTATTTCTTCATTATTTAAATCTTTTATACTATAAGTTACAGGATCTGTGTTATTAATTTGATAAATCACAAAGATTTCTCTTGACCAATTGTTCTTATATTTGTTCGAAAATGTTTTGTTTTTTACTAACAATTCTTACATGATCATTGACTTTAAATTTAGTTTTCGTGTGAATTTCTGGTGGAACATACTTAAAAACCGACTCTAATAACTCTTTTTCTGCATCTTTATCTACGTCTTTAGGCTTCATTTTGATTGTGCTAATGAAACAGTATCGTTATATTTTCTTTACGATTTCTTGAAGAATATCGATCCATTTAAAGTTTTTATTAATCTCAAAAATTACTTTCATTCTCTCATTTTGAGTTCTGTTATATCTCTCTACAATACTTGATTTCTCTTCGTTTTCAGTATGATAAATCTTAATGTTGTATTTTCTCAAAACATCGTTAAATTCTTTATTTTTAAACTCTAAACCCTTATCTGTATGAAGTAGGTTTGGAGGTTTGTGATTGATCCTTATGGCATCTTTTACTATATCTTCGAAAGAGCTTTTGAAATATCCTTGCCGTTTTTTCTTTTGATAGCTCTTGACCAAGCATATTTTGAGAAAGTATCAATAACATTTAACATATACTTAAATCCATCATTTTGATCTGAATAGTTAGACATTATAACTAAATCTGCTGCCCATAAATCGTCAATTCCTAATGTTATAATTTTTCTCTTTTTAAACTTCTTTCGTACTGGTGCATGAATTTCGCTCGAGCTTCAATCTCTATCTCATCTTTAGTCTTCAATTCTTGCTTAACAGGTTTTGGATTTGGATTCTTTATAAACTTACTCTTGTTTTGTCTTACTTGTTGAACATTTTGCTGCAATTCTATATACAACCCGTTTTGAGTTTGAACGATTTTTGAATCTATATTTTTCGTTTCTTTTTTACACTTGTGACAGTGAATTAAATCATCTTCCATTTACATATCAAAGTTTCCAAGTTTATTTAATTCGTCTAATATATCAGATTTTGCTTCATTTTTATAGCCATACGGTACTGTATCGATCTTATTTTCTAGGACATTTCTCTTATCATCTTTAGCGTTCAGTGCCAGCTTGTTTATGGTGATGGTATACAAATCATGTTTATAGCTTTTGATTACTGTCATCTCCCTAAATTCTTCTTTATCTTCGAACAAAACATCTCTTCAAGTTTTCGATATTTATTGTTTTATTTACAACGCTTCTCTTAATTCCTTTACATCTTACTGGATTTTTGTCTAGATATTTGTACGAGTACATCTTTGATCTCAATCCACAAAATTCTTCTAATATCTCGCCGTTCAATTCGTCTTTGAATTTCCCTATTACCTTCTTATTTTTAGTAGTGAAACATTCGTGATCTTTTGGATAGTCGCTCGTATCGAAATCATCTATATTTTCTTTAAATAATTTTAAAGGGATCTCGTTTCAATTCTAGGAAATAACTGTCTGTATCCATGTAACACAGATTCAAATCTGGATCAAACTTCTTTAATTTGTTGTAATAAAACTCGTACATTAGCAATTTTGAGAGGTCGAGAACTGAAAATCCTATGTAAATCGGTTTGTTAAATTTAAACCTTTTGTTTGTACATGTGACTCGCTATAACAGTTGTCGTCAAAGATATTGAAACATTTGAAATTCGTTTTCTTAGCTTGTTTCATTGAAAATTCTTCGTTTCCTAGTTTAATATCACATCTATTTCTTACATTTTCCATCGATTTTCCAAAAAACCGAGTTGTTCATAAGCTTATTAAAAAGTCCTTCTCAAAGTCACTTATAGCCTTGGTTCTCATACTAGTTATTAAAATCGATATATTCTTTCATGAAAGGTTTCTGATCAAACGCAATAACCCTATTCACATGTTTTTAAAATCATACCTTGTTCTAGATAGAATTTCAAATTTCTAGAATGAACAACATATTCTGTTTTGTTTAAAAGAGTTGTGCAAAGTTTGTTGTTATAATGTTCTGGAGCAAGAGGTAAATCTTTGTGATGTTCATGCAAATTTGTTGGATATTCAAGATCAACTTCTAAAATATATCCATAATCTTCTTCTCCTGTAAGTTCTAAAATTGTTTTTCTTGCCACTCTTCTTTTGTATACGTTTTAGGATCCATCCACTTGATATCAACTATACGGCAGTTTTTGCATAAGTCCATACCCATAAAGGTTGTTTGCATCGACGTACAACAAATAGTTTTCGGGCTTTGTCTTATCAAAATCTTTTTAAATATTTGTTATTTGCTTTTCACATATCGTTTAATACACTGAGGAAATGCCTCCGCGAATACCTTTTTCGATCATCAAATACATATTATAATCACTAATTAATTGTAATTCTATCTTCGTTAAATTTTAACATAGCATCCCCATGCAAGACTGGGAGCTGTTAGATAGTGTGCTGGATCAAGTTTATAGCAATTCAAACAAATATTCCTAAAATTTTCAAAGATATCAGCGAGCAATAGAACATCTTGAATGTTATAGAGATCGGAGTAATTTCCTAGATTTTTTACTTTTAATTTGTTCCATACATTTAAGTAGTGTTGAAAATCTTTCTCAGATATGCTCTCGTCTGTCAAAAGTGAATAGAAATCTTGAATTCTCAATTCTTCTGTGTAATCAAGTTTTTCAATACTGTCGATAAATTCGTAAGGAAATATGCCTTTTTCCAGATAGAATTTTAAAGATTTCTTCTTCGTCATTTGGTTGTCTATCTAGAATTGCGTTCAGACCATCTTGTATAAAATGATTTGTATGTTTGGAAATCATCTTTTTTTGAGGTTTTTAGCTAACTTTTCTATAGACGATGCCATAAATCTGAACGTATCTACGAAAGAAAACTTGATGAACTTTCTTGGTTTATCATCTTCAAACTCATACCCATATCCTGAATAATTTATGTATTTTTCATCGGTGTTTGCGATCAAATCAACATTACCATACTGTTTTGCCAACTCTTTTATGTACAAATGAGTATCATAATTTGACATATTGTGACAGAAAAACTGGAATATTTGAGGAAATTTGAGATTCAAGTTACAAGATAAATGAGCTGAACCTCTAAATTTACCTGTTAAATGACAATGATCTCGTACTTTTTTCTTGTTTGATTATCAAAAACCCTCACATTCACAAATATGACAAAGAACTAGAATTTTGGTACGCTAATTTCTTCTTCTTCGGTCAATTTCATAGGTTTTTTGTTCTTAGAATTATACTTTTTAGCTATGTATTTTGATATTTTATTGAGCTCTTCAAACAATTTTGCAGGAGGGAACATTAGGCAAATCGTCTTCATTTTCGGCTCGATAACATATCGGTTTTATACATGCGATTCGTCACATTTGACACTAAATATAGAGTAAAAACCATAAGGAATATGCTTCTGAATCTTGGTTGTAATCGATCTTTGTGGATTGTTCTTGCATGTCGGAATTTTTTCTAATATGCTTTCAAAATCCATATAAATAACGTACGGATGGCTAAAACTTCTTTTGATAATTAATAAATTTAGTTGTTTGGCCTGGAAAGGGCATAATTGGCTTACAAACTTCGTGTTGCTTGCAAATTTCTAAATGATCTGTTAAATCTCCAGATTTGTAGAAATGGCTTAAACATCTTCGACACAAGAACGTCTTGTGAGCATTTTTTGATAATTGAGAACTCGCTAATCTACTTAAATCTGTTATCAAAACATAATGGGATTTATCATTCTTGTTTTAAAATACAATAAGTCCAATGTTTAACTCGGCATCATATTTTTCAGAAATTTGTAACGGAACAACCTTAATATTTTCATCAAAACTGTAGACATTGATTGACATTTTTGGATATTTGTACTTGGAATTGTAGCTTCGTTTCTCGAATAATTGTATATTCTTTTAAGGACATTGGATAGTCAAATCCAGAAAATATCTAGTCATTTACAACAAATTTTTCATATTGTTTTACACGTTCAGGGATGAAATTTTGATTTTTCAATTGCACATCGGATAGAGTAAATAAAGCAATAGTCATCTTCATTTTTGATATTTACACAAGCTTTCTTTACCTTTATTTCTTGTGGTAAATCGATATTATGATCCTGCGTTCAGCATTTCGTGTTTATTAAGGCTCAAAATCAGTTGTTTTACAGCGTTTTAAATGTCCATCCAGAACCTCGATTTGGATGATTTGTCTGTTCTCGATGTGTTAATTTATTAAATTGTTTAGAAATAAAAGTCGTTTACATCAAAGATCTCGTCTGCTTTTATAGTAAAGTACATTGGACAAGTTTGTGTTTCACCGTTCACTAAAGTTCGTTCGTATTTCGCATTCTAAAGAGAGATATCCTTTACTATTTTTCACAGTTTCTTGAAATTTTTTGATTAAACTTTTAATTTCTGGGCGCAAAAATAGAAAGATATTTGTAAATTGACATGAAATTGTCGTTCAAATTTGTTAAAATGTATTGCTTAAATAGACCGTGTATTGAGGATAAAAACTTCTACATCAATGATATTTTCAGATTTGTATTTATCAATTTCTTCGATCATTTCAGACTTAGTTTTGTCCGTTAGTTTCGATAGCCAATTTTTCAGCTATTGAATGAATTTTTTCATCATTAACACATTCACTGCTGCCAGAAAAATACGTAAAATACAAGCCCATGCTGAAAATATTTTTTTTAGGTTTTACTTACCATTATTATGTGGAGACTTCATATGCACCATCAATGATGTGTATATGTCCATATATACATATATACAGCAAACAATATAGTTAGCGGCACCGGAAGGTGCCGGCCGCACTCGGCAGGGTCAGATGCCATTGGACACCCGACGGTGTCAGTCGCGTCCGTCCACTTTCCACGCACAACACTTTTCACTGTTCAAATTGTTTACAGTATTCATTCATTTGTAACCGTCATACACACAATTATATACAATATTTACAATATTTCCACTTTTTCCTGCCTCATTTTCTTTCCTACTCATGATACTTGTCGAAGCATCTCAGTGCACATAGGCCAGGTTCGCCAGGGCACTGGGCACAAAAGAAAAGGGTCATGGTTCTTTTCTTTGTCTTTGAGCATTCTCTGCATCGTTTTCTCTTCATCCTTTCTCCTGTGTTTGTCAGGTGTGTCCATTTTTGACAATACGTGTCTGACAGTTGTTTGTTGTCTAGGCCGGAGTGGAGGTGTGATTGCGTTTGCTGCAGGCAAAAGCAATGTTGATGATAGGACAATCTAAAGTGGTACAGCGATCTTTTTCCTTGGGTTGGTTTGTAAATAAAGTTTGAAGGAGTTCACCAACAACGTCTGAAGGAAATGGACGAAGATCTTTTTGTAACCAGCGAATTGATTTGGTGTTCGAAGGCATAATAGCTCATAAGCTGATCATTTCGGTCCACACCCTTCATATGGGCGTTGTACTGTATTATGGGCAGAGGCTTTTGGCGAGGTTGGTTATACCTATTCATTGAGATTTGCCCAATCATTCTCAAACTCTGTGGATAGGTACAAAACACCTGACGCTTGTCGCACCATTTTGCTATCAAAACACCATTGGCGTACCGTTCTGCCTTTTCTCCTCTGGCAAGACGAGCTGTCTTGGAGATCTAGCGGAACATGCTTTCGGTCTGAGCGCATTGTGCCGGTGCAGTAGGTTTTCTCACTCAGTAACTCGGTATTGCAAGGGGGTAACTGATATAATAATTATCCATATACAATGAATGGCCCACCCCAAGCATTCCCCTCATCAAATACTTGACTACTTTGCTAGCATGACCTTTTCCTCCAAGTTCACCTCCCTTCCCAGGAATACACAGTGAAACTTACACAAAGTCCATCCGGTTCACATAACGAGTAAATCTTGATACCATATTTATGGCGCTTTCCTTGAATGTATTGTCGAAAGTGCAGACGTCCTCTCCATAGCACCATTCCTTCATCAATCGACAACTCTCGACTTGGGTAGTAGATGGTTTTCATCTTTTGATTGAAATAGTCAATCAAAAGCCTGACTTTGTAGAGGCGATCATCAGGTACAGTCTCTTCGTCACTTTCATAAAAATTTAAACATCTTAGGATCAGGAGAAATCTGTCTCTGCTCATTTGGGATCTCACGAATCCAAAATTAAACATACGATCAGTTTTCCAGTAATCGTTTAGACGATTGATTTTTACAGTTCCCATGTGAAAGATTAGCCCGAAAAATTTTTTCAGTTCAGCCACTGTCAGTTCCTGCCAATTATTTATTCTTGATTTTATTTTGAGGTTAGGGGAAAAATAATATTTTCCCCCAGGCATTTTTGTTAGTGGCAGACACAATTTTTTCCAACAAGGTTATCATCAAGTAGTAAAAAAAACCAATCGATAGGATCGTTTGTTCCGGGGGCAGGTACAAGCAATTTGTTTTCTTTTGTGAAGGGAATTCTTCGCATAACCTGCAGTACGAAGTGACCATTATTGGGTCAGAAATCACTTGATCAGCTTCCTGGTCATCCGTGTCCTCATCCTCGATGTCCACAGGCGCCACCAACATTGACAATAGGCGGCGCGTCAAGCTGGGCTTGGTCAATGTCACTCTCCGGGCCGGCAGACGCCACAGAATCGTCAGAACTACTTTCCACATCACTCTCACTCAAATAGTGTCTTATTTGGCTAGAACTAGGACCATCCATTGTTCACAACGAAGTTCACAGCCCCTACAACTATAACAATACACCAAACACACAGATTAGCCGATGAACTCAACCCGAACCACGTGGAACAACAAACAAAGGGTACTCTACACGCGGCGCGAAATATACCTTCCTCACGCAGAAGCTGAAACAAGCACTGACGTTGTGAAATCTAGAAGGTGGCGTGACACCGTCCGGTGCCGAACGCACCCGAGGACACCCGAAGCGCGGCACCGTGCGGTGCCAGCCGCATTCAATGTGTTTAAATAGATTGAGATCTTTTTTACTTTCCTTAAAATTTTTCTTTAGTTCACGCAATTTTTCTATATTATACATGTTTTGGTGATCGGCAATTTGATTTTCTTTAGCCCAAGTCCTCAAATAATTTAGTTCTTTTTCATAAATGTCTTTGTTTTTTAGATGATTTTTCGAATTGTAATGTCGAGTATAGTTAATGTTCAAAAATGTCTTTTTTGCAGTATGGGCACTCTATCTTTTTCCGCTCCATATTTAAAGAGCAAAAATTTTGTAAACTAAAATTTTGAGAAGTGGTGATTTTTGTGACAACTTGACACAAATCAGCACAATTTCTGGTCAAATGTTTTCAGATTGTTTCTATTTAAAGAGCAAAAATTTGTAAACTAAAATTTTGAGAAGTGGTGATTTTTGTGACAAATCAGCACAATTTCTGGTCAAATGTTTTCAGATTGTTCATTTAGTTAAAAGATTTTTCTATAATAAATGGCGGCGCTGTTACAAGAGTTGAATAAGGTTGGTGAACTAAGATTCAAAGAATATAAGAAATTAGTGGAATTGGAAGAAAAAAAAGAGATATAGAATCTTGAATTTGGAGAAAATGAAAGATAAATTCGGGTTTTACAATAATTGCCGAGTTGGAAGATTATAAAGTACACTTACCGAACAGATTTTTGACTGTTTTGGATGAAAAAAAGATTAAAGAATTAAACAAAAATGAAAAATTACACTTGGTTGTTACTGGAAAGAAGACTATTAAAGATAAAGACTGTGTTACAATTAACTTCGTGGAATAAAGATTTCGAAGATTTCTGGATTTTTTCATTTAAAACAGCTTAGAAATTAGAAGCCTACAATGAACAGTAAAACAGCTATAGATTCGGTTATTTAACATTCGTGATTTCCAGATTTGTTTATGGTTCAATGGACAGTATTTTACATTGATTTTTCTGACTGTCCCAAAAGTGTCCTAGAACCGGCATATTCATATCTACTTATATATATATATATATATATATATTTATTTATTTATAGAAACAGGTTATTCTCTTCTTAAATAAATAAACCACGGTATATTGGTTTGAAACATTCATAAATTTTCGTGTATCTAGGTACACTTCTTCAGATAAATATACATGTATAAATATTTACATTAAATTGTGAAAAAAACATTAGGTTAGAAACTCAAACAAGAAAAACAAACATTATAAATAAATACAGTAGATCAGCAGCTGATGGGCCATGGCATGACGTGTGTGAATAAGTTGACGAAAACTAAATTTATCTTAAATTAAGACCCCTTGGATGTCTTGTCTGAAGCACCAATTGGTGTGCAGTTTCACTTTTTTCAATTTAAATCTATTAAGGCTTTCGCTTGAATCTTCAAGGATCTTATTTTATGCCTTTGATGGTGTAGCAATTTTCTATCTGATTTTATTTATGGACATTGATAGCGTGACTGGCTAAAGGTTTTTCTATATCGCTATGGACAATGTCAAATCGATGGCCAGTTTACTCGTATCCGTAAAGGATTCGATGTCTGGCCGACGTATTGTTTTTCACAAAATTTACAGTCAAATTGGTAAATAAGGTTTTTTGTGTCACAGTTGATAGTTCCTTTGATAGGATATACATGATTGGTTACATTACTTTTGAAATTTTGACTTGTAGACATGATCTTACAGGTTCCACAACGGGGTTTTTGGCAAGGTTTACAACCAAAGGACTGTGATTCCTTTATTTTCCTTTTTTAGAGGATTAGTACAGACCAACATCTGTTTTAATGTTGGCGGGCTTTTTGAATAAAAACTCTTGGAGATTTTTGGAAATAAGTCTTTAGTTTCTTGAGAATTTTTGAAGTAGGTTAAAGGCTGTCTTCATGATTGCGTTGATTTTGTGAAGGCCAGGATAAAAATTTTGTTATGAATTTCGGATCGTTTTGGGGAAAAGGATTATTATTTTTCTTTGATGGTTAATTCAAATTGTTCTTGATAACTTTATCGGGATATCCTAATTTTCTAAAACCACAAGTTAATTTACTGATATAATTAATAAAATCGTCCTCATTGCTCCAAAGATTTTTCGCACGAATTGAAAGGACTCTTCGGAATACTTTTTTTCACGTAAGTGGGGTGACAACTATTGTAATTCAAATACTGCATAGTATTTGTGTCTTTTACATGTATTTTAGTTTTTAACAAACCAGACTCTATAAAAACATCTACGTCCAAGAAAGTAAGAATTTCGTGAGAAAATTTCCAAGTAAATTTGAGGGTTGAAAACGTGTTCAATGCATGTAGAAATTCTTGAAGGAGTTCTTCACCATGATCCCACAGAAAAAATACATCATCAATAAAACGAAACCAAACTAAAGGAAGATGGTTCTGAGAATTTTAGGAATTTTTCTTCCAATAATCCCATGAATAAATTGGCAAAAAGAGGGAGCCATCCTTTGTTCCCATGGCTGTGCCTTTGACTTGTAGATAAAATTTATTGTGAAATCTAAAAACAGTTCATTGTTTAAAACAAAATGTATAATTTTTAGTAAGAAATTTGTAGAAGGTTTAGAGTCAATGGGTCTGCTGTTGAGAAAATGTTTAGCAGCATTTATACCATCATCATGTGGTATGGTTGTGTACAGTGATGTGACATCAACAGTAACTAGAATTGTGTTTTTCGAAACAGGTTGATTCACTTTTGATAGTTTTGAAATGAAGTCATCAGTGTTCTTTACGTAGGAGGGTAGTTGTTTGACAAATGGTTGCAGCTGATCATCGATAAATGCAGAAATTCTCTCAGTTGGGCAACCCGTAGCTGGTTACGATTGGACGTCCTGGAGGTGGTTCTAATATCTTTATGAATTTTTGGAAGAAGATAAAAATTTGGAGTTCTTGGGAATTTTGGGAGTTAATAAATTTATTGTTTTAAGAGATAGTTCTTCATTTTCCCCATGTTGTTTAAGAAATTGTTTAATAATTTTATTAAATTCATTGGAAAGCATCTTTGTCAAGTGATTGGTTATGTATTTGAGTCAGACAATTGTCTTTCTGCTTTCAGTGATGTAATCTTGCATGTTTTGAATAACTACTTTATCTCCTTTGTCAAGCCGGGTGTTATTATAATGTCCTTGTTATTTTGGAGTGATTTTATAGACTTTATTTCAATAGGCGTTAAGTTGTTTCTTCCTTTTAAGGAATCTTGAAATGAAGGATTAGATAGGTTTGACAATATGACGTTTGATGAACTGTTCAATGGGATGATCAGGGGCTAATGGTGGAGGTTCCCAGTCACTTTCTTCTTTAAAATTTATTTTTAAAACATGGAAGAGTATTAGAGAGAAATATGAGCTGGGTGTTTGTAGAAAAAAATAGTGTTTTTTAAATTTATGCGAACCTTACGTGCAAATTTTAATGCATCATCCACTAAAATTGATTTGGTCAAATTTGGGGGTAGGGCAAAAGGTAAGGCCTTTTTTCAAAACACTTATTTCCCCTTCTGTGAGTACACAATTAGACAGATTTTCAATGTTTGTTTGATTTGTCCTCAAAAAAATTATTTAGGATCAGTTATGGATGGTTTTTTATATTATTGGTTGGTTTAGATTGATCAGAGATATCTACTTTGGGATTTTCATCTTCGAAAAAAAAAATGGATTTTACAGGCAATATTGCAGAGTCTGACATTATATCTGAAATAATTTTGTGTCTAAGATCAAAGTCAACATTAGAAGATTTCGCGCTACACCAAAGATAGCTTAATTTTTTATACAAGTTGTTCATTTTTTTTCCTCATGAACGATTCTATTGTCAATAAGGAAAAGGTTAATCTCCGGCATTGAATCTTTTCCATTTAAATTCCTGTAATAATCTTATTGTATAATACATCTCAGCTCATTACCATGTTGTTTGCAAATTCTTTTGTATGATTGTAACACTAAATTTGACATCATAAAGCTTGTTTTAAGAGCTAGTAGGGTTAACGTCATGATGAAGAAAAACATGCAATCCAGATGTAGGTAATTTTGTAACAAAACCTTTTGGACATACGCCTAAAAGAAGGCATGTACTGATAAACACAATATGACAGTTCAGCTTAGCAATTTTCATGGAATGAAATTTAAATTGTTTCATTAAAAAGTGGTAACTGTCTGATCTATTGATATTAATAATGAAGAAATTGAAAAAACAAAAACGATGAAATAAACAAAGGTGTATCAAGATAAACAAATCAGAAACAAAATTAAAATGAAGAGAATATAACTATTTACCAGAAGGTTTTTTTCAATCTTCAAAGAGAGGTTAGGTGCCAAATGGCTCACACATTTATAGAAACAGGTTATTCTCTTCTTAATAAATAAACCACGGTATATTGGTTTGAAACATTCATAAATTTTCGTGTATCTAGGTACACTTCTTCAGATAAATATACATGTATAAATATTTACATAAATTGTGAAAAAACATTAGGTTAGAACTCAAACAAGAAAAACAAACATTATAAATAAATTACAGTAGATCAGCAGCTGATGGGGCCATGGCATGACGTGTGTGAATAAGTTGACGAAAACTAAAATTTATCTTAAATTAAGACCCCTTGGATGTCTTGTCTGAAGCACCAATTGGTGTGCAGTTTCACTTTTTTTTCAATTTAAATCTATTAAGGCTTTCGTTTGAATCTTCAGGGATCTTATTTATGCCTTTGATGGTGTAGCAATTTTTCTATCTGATTTTTGTTTCTGGACATTGATGGCGGTGGACTGGCTAAAGTCCATATATATATATATATATATATACAGAAACAGGTTATTCTCTTCTTAAACAAATAAACCACGGTATATTGGTTTGAAACATTTATAAATTTTCGTGTAATCTAAGTACACTTCTTCAGATACATGTATAAATATTTACATAAATTGTGAAAAAACTATATATGTATATAGCATGTATATATATATATATATATATTATATATATATATATATATATATATATACAAAATATAGCATAGAAATAGAGTCAAACAAATAGATAAAATTCTTACAACTAACTTACATAAAATCTAGTCTATTATACCATTAATTATACTAATTGTAATTAATATTATACTATTAATTACAATTATACCATCCCTCTTGGGTTAGCATTCAGATTGAAGAACTCCTCAAATTAATAAGTACAATTAATAATTATATAGTGAGATCACTATTTGCACCATTTGTTCAAATGTCTTTTCTGCCCGCTCGTCTGGTGCACACAAGTTCTTCACTAAGTTATAAGTTTTCAGACCTATAACCGTAAACAAGATAGAAATTTTCTCTTACTGTTTGATGTCTGTTTGCATCAATAAATATTTCCAAATGCTCAATATACAAATTACCATGTCTCCTTGGCAGCATCAAACGCGTTTATAGAACCAATGTACCCCGCCATATTGGCTTCACCAAACAGTCTTTCTCACCACATCCCTTCCGCTGTTGACCGTTATTAAATTACGTGGTTCTAAGTAACTCATTGCCAAAATGTAATTTTGTTATAATCACGTTTTAAATACCACTCACAAAATACATACATTGGCAGGATGAATAAATACACGTTATTTTATAATTCAATACCGAGGCCTTCCAGGGATATGTTTTAAGTAGCAGCAAGGGAAGAATGGAACAGGTGGTTGGTCGGCCACGGCTGGTTTATTTTGCTAATCAGTGATACCAATTATTATACATTTTCTATATGAAAATAATACAACTGTATATCAATATACTATAGTTATCAATAATTAAAACTGTTGAGAATTTATCCAAGTTTTAATTCTCCTTAGCTGAAAGTGACTCTGAGGACTTAATTTACCCTTTTTAATCAACTTATATAAACCCTTCCAGTAAATAACTAATTCCAGTACCCCATTTATAAAATCAACAAACTTTTGGCCCTCATTTTGAAACATTATTTAAATTTTGAATTAATTTTTATCACTATTTATCATCTACTCTTTAACGATTTACTACAATTTAATTTTCTATGTGCACACTAATGATTATATTTGCTACAATCCAATATTTCATGACCACTCCCTGTAAAATTCTATTATTCTAAAAACAAATTGTAATCTTTTATTTGGAAAATTGTAATCCTTTTTGGACTAGAGCATTATGGTTATTTCATTTTTTGCTACTGCAGTTTAGATTAAGGATATTATTTTCTTCTTTTGTTTTATACATTTCATTTTCCAATAATTATAAGGCTTCATATAGAGCAGAAAGTATAGATACCTTTATGAATTTAATTTTTCTTTTTCTTTTGGAGTTTGTTGATTTCATAATCCTTGTATATATTTTTTTTCTTTACATGTTTGCAATTTCTTTTGTTTGAAAAATGTAACTTGATATTTGACTAGCGTATTCTGTTTTTCAATGTTGGTAATAAGAGCTGGCCAGGGTGAGTAGGATTTAACATTGG